>NC_142947.1:8629664-8699664 GCF_046866305.1 Octopus bimaculoides
GTTGGTTGATAAAATAGTCAGAACATAATACAAAATATTGAAATTAGTACTTAATGTGACGAACACGATGACTTAGGTAGCTGGGTGTGGGGCGGAATGAATGGGAAATGACGATAGAGAGAGAGGCGGAGGGAGGGAGGGTAAGAGTGGATGAGGAGGAAGAGGAAAAACGGTAGGAGGAGGAGGAAGGGGAAAAACGGTAGGAGGAGGAGATGGAGAGAACAGCAGAAGCAGAAGATGAGGCCGAATGAGGGTGGAGTGGGACGGCGATAGAGAGCAACAGAGCGCGAATAAAAGAGAGAGGGGGGGGGAGAGCAAGAGAGAGGGGGGAGAGCAAGAGAGAGCGCGTGCGAGAAAGAGAAAGCAAGAGAGAGTGCGCGAAAGAAAGAGAGAGAGAGAGAGAGTTAAAGAGCGATTCAACAACAGTCGAGGCCAAGAAGAGGAAGAGAAAGAGGAGAACGGAAAAACAGCAGATAATAAGAGAGAGAGAGAAATGAGAATGCTAACAATAGCAGCTACGAGCAGAGGAGGAGGAGGAGGAAGTGAAGTAAATAAATAAAAGATATCAAATAAATATATAAATATACAAATAACGTAAAGCGAAGTCTATTTATAAAACAGAACCGTACAGTTGCATCTATCAGAAGTGGTACTGTTGCTAAGGCGTCATCTCTCACCCTTATACACTCCCACTTCCCCTCCTTTCTCTCTCTCTCTCTCTTTCTGTCAGTCACTGTCTCTCTTTCTCATTTACTCACTCCCACCTCTCCCACTGTCATTCATTTAACACATGCAATGGAGAAATGTAGAAATGTGTTTGTGTGCGCGAGCATCGCATAAAATAGGTTTGATCTCTTTTCGTTAGAGATTACACATAGACACATACCCACATACATACACTGATATATACTTACATACATACATGAACATGCACATGTCCATATATACATTCCCATATCTATACACTCATACATACACACGTTCACACATACAAATTCCCAAACTCTCTTTCTCTCTCACACACACACACGCACAGAAGGTTCTCCGTCGGTTTCGACGAGCAACAATCGTTCAACCATCTAAATGTCCTACCTCATGAGATTAACGTTTCAGTGGCACATGAAACGTACCTCAAAACATAATTCTTAGGCCGTACCAACATCACAGTGTGACAAAGCCGAGGGCATTTGAATCCCAGGTAGGAAAGGGTGATGGGAAGCAAATAAAAAGGGCATAGGTGCATGAACGAAATTTGGTAAGGGAACTCAAACCCAGGACCTTTTTTTTTTATTACAAAACAATGTCGATTTTTTTTCAATTTTGATATCCAAACAAATAGTTATATTTGTTCCGGATCGTCTGCAGCCTATTCTCCTCTCCCCTCCATCTTCCACTGCTTAATTTCCACGTTTTTCTTTCTGTTTCTTTGTATTTAAATATTTTCATTTAAAATATACAAGAGTTACAAAATAAAATCAAATAAATTGTACATCAATCAAATCAGCCAAATCTAATAATGGAAAAGTGATGTTTTAAATCAGTCCAATAATGCTTCTATGCTCGTTCGTTTTTGGCGATGAAGTTTTTCAAAGCGTTTTCATTGGCCACCCTCATCCCCCAAAATTAGAGTGTGCGCTCACACTCTCACCCTTCCTGCACTACCTGTTCCCGAACCTGTGAAGAGGGGAGGGGAGTAAAAACTCAATAAAGGATTCAATAAAGGGAGCTCAATGAGTGAGAGTTACAAGAATATATATATCATCAACATCATTTAACGTCCACTTTCATCTGAGAAAATCACTCTATTCCAAAATGAACTAGGTTTTTCTGACGTCTCCTGAGCCCATTTCTTTCTTTTCATGATATTAATTGGTTGAAGGAGAGGTTTTCTTCTAGCTGCTCGTCCATAATACCCAAACTTATGCAGATATGTAACACACGTTCTTGGACTAACTTCTAGCTGTTTTGCAATGTCAGAAGCCTTCGAACGTGGTTCGTTTTCCACAATTCTCTTCAGACAGCGAAACTTCCTTTGCGAATATTGTAAATTCTACACCGATGAAAACATATTAAGACGCTTAGATAAGAAATTTTGAAAATGAAAGGTGTCTATTTACTTCCTGCATGTCTGTGTACATATATACATACATACATACATACATATATATATATACATACATATACATACATATACATACATATACATATATATATATATATATATATATATATATATACGACGGGCTTCTTTCTGTTTCCGTCGGCCAAAACCACTCACAAGGCTTTGGTTGGCCCCAGGCTATAAACAATGAGTTTGTTTGTTTTTTTGTGTTCACTCGACCTGTTAGACAGAGCAACCAAACTTCCACCGCAAATAAACAACCTAAGGATACACCAGAGAGTGTATGGCTGTTACTCAAACTCTGTATCTAAGAATATAGACAGGATGGTCACGTCTGGAGCATCTTTCGTCAGTTTTCCTTGACATCAGAGCTGGTTTGGAACTGAACAACATGAATGGCGTCGGGATCTGCTGCTCAAAGCACTAACCACCACCACTCAATACCTGTGATTTCAGGTACTACTGCAATCACTACCACCACCACTACTACCACTACAATTACCACCATCACTACCACTACTACTACTACCACCACAACCACCGCCACCACCACCACCACTAACATAGCGATATTACAATTATTATTGCCACCACGACCTCGAACGACTTCAGCTGATACAACAATCATTACCACCACCACTACTACTACCACCAGCTGATTGATGTTGTTTAGTAACCCCAAATCCAAGCCTGATGAGAGAAGGGAGAGAGAGAGAGAGAGAGAGAGAGAGAGAGAGAGAGAGAGAGAGAGAGAGATGGTCAAAACATTCCAGCCGTGCCTATCCCGTCTTTCATTCAGATAGTGCATCAAGGACTATAAGAAAATTTGGTTGTTATTTCTAAGCAAATCGAACGACCACATAGAGGCCTTCCCAGTTGTTACAGTTGCAGTAGACGATGATGGTGGTGGTGGTGGTGTTTGGCCAAGGTCAGCTTTCATCAAACATTCTAGCCGTGACCATCCCGTTTTTTTTAAATTTTTTTTTTTTGGGAGATGGGATTATTTTCTTGACACAATGTTTCAATAACATCCAACACGTCATTTTTTTACTTTTTTTTTTTTTTTCAAAATAATGCGAATCGAAGATTTGACTGCTATTTCTAACCGGTTTGAACGACCACGGAAAAAAAAAAAAGAGACTCAACCTACTGTTTATTAGTGTCATCATTATCAGTTTTATTATTATTAGTAGTAGTAGTAGCACAGCTGTCACCCGTCCATGTTAACGGTTGACTAGGCTTCGAGTACAGTCACCGCACCCTTGACAAACATTTTATCAAAGGACGTTTCACGTTCAAACTCAAACGCTAGTGTCCTTCCTTCATCTACCCGAAAACACACAACGTCCCATCATTTCCAGCATCTCTTGTAGTGGTACAAATGATAGTACCACTACTATCATTACCAAACTAGCGCCACTACTACATCACGTAATCGTTCGTTTTAGCTAGAAATAACAGTCAATTCTCACTCAAATCGCACCATCACGTCCTAAAAAAAAACGGAGCGGAGAGGATTTATTGGAGAGTGTTTAAGATACGCTGACGGAAAAATAATTGGCGGGATGGTCACAAATGGAATATCTAACTGATCATAGAGTACTGATCCTTTAGAGCTCACTTGGATCTAAACAACCATTACACTATCAGGCCAGATCTCTGCGAGTTACGGCCTAGTCGTTAGGCGCGATTACCAACGGACCATAAAATTGCACGTGTAGAGCCGGCCTAGGATTATATAATTTCCACAACAAACATCTTACAAATGAGCGCATGCGTGTGTGTGGGTGTGATCCCGCACGTACGTACGTACGTAAATGAGGCGTTCGTTAGGTCCATGCTACGGACCTGTGGTATAGTCCTTAATCTAGATTTAATGTAATGTCCAAGAAGTTAACCTTCATACTACACTTTCCGAAAGATATATAGAGACTGTAGCACCCAACCCCGCCTGCCGGTTTTCTGACCCTTTCCGGCTAAGACTTGGGAACTTCCGAAAGCGATTAGGAGAACGTCATCCCTATAGAATCCGTAAACCTAATTGAGAGATTCGTTTACGTTCATAGGCATTCTTGTCATCCCAGGTACGTCGTCGGAGGCTTGATTAATAATATCTCCATTGGGGTAGCCATCCAATCTTTACGCCAATGAACGTAATCTGAACAATAATGCAGAATACAATAATGAGGCTCTGTGGGGTGGGGTATGATAGAGTGTGTGTGTGTGCGCGATAGATAGATATTTCAGTAATGACCAAACCATCGTCCAGTTAAATACCAATTATCTAGTCCTAGGGTACCTTCAGCTGAGTCCATTCTGTTAGAAGTAAAGATCTCCAGTATAAGACTGTTTTCCTTCGGCCCCTTTTCTTCCTCTATGTGATGATCGGGGGAAAATGTATTATTGATCAGCAATTTTGATTAAACTGAATTAGCTTTGAACCAGTTGAGGAAGCCTATCGTTCCACATGCTAGAAATAGCAGCAAGCAAACTCCTCCCTCTGAACAACCCCGCCCCGAACACCTTAAATAAAGAATTGCGATAAAGTAGTACTGGTGAGGCTTATTAATTAATATTATTAACTCAGAACGTAAAAACGAACGAAATGCCGCCACGCTGAGTTCAAATTCCAGTCGTGGTCCACTTTACCGTTCATCCTTTCCGGGTCAATAATGGTAGCAGGAACGGAGAAAGCTATGAAACCGAGCGACAGATTAAGACCACGACACAACAAAACAAAAAAAAAAAAGCAGTTTGGTCACTCACGGCTGGAACGTCTTTGATCACAGGATATCTGCCACTCGATTAGGTGTGACCTAGGGCTAAAACAACAGCAGCGTCAACTAATGACGGAACCGCTATTAGTCGTTTACTATTAAAATGCTTGTCAACATCGCCCTGTTCCAAGTTTTATATATAATCTACTCTACTATCAGAGCTCGTCACCACCATCACCACCACCACCACCAACAACAACAACAAGTCGCTACTACCATCACCAGCGACACACTTACGTAAACAAACATCAAGCCAGAAAGAGAGCCCGTAAGGAGGTCACTAGCCTTGTTAGAAATAGCAGCCAAATATTTCACAGATGTCTACCGTCTTAGACTAGAACGCCACACGGGATAAATGTTACATAATGTCTGGAGGGGATTAAAAAAAAGACAGCATGGTCATGGTTAGAATGTCTTTGATTATAAGTCTGCTTGATCAGGGTTAAACACCAACAGCGACAATCTTCTTTTACTGGTTTCAGTCATTGGACTGCGGCCATGTCGGAGCACGATACTGAAGGTTTTCTTCTTTTTTTCTGAAGTGTCTGTTACTTATTCCACGCTCTCTTTTGATACCAGTTGTCAAGCGGTAGTTGGGGCGGACAGCACCCACCACCACGTATATATGTACACACACACACACACACACACACACATGCGATGGGCTTCTTTCAGTTTCCATCTACCAAATTTACTCAGAAGGCTTTTTAGTCGGTTTGGATCTGTACTAGAAGACATTTACTCCAAGATGCCAAGCAGTGGGACTGAACCTGAAACACGTAGTTGGGAAGCAAACTTCTTACCACACAGCCAAAACGAAGAAAAAAAGGAAACCAAAAAAAAAAAAAAACTCAACGAAATATTCTCGTCATCATTATCACAATTATCCCTACCACAACACTATCATCGTCATCATCATCATCCAGAGATACCATGCCTTATACAAAACACATCAACACTCCTTATATTCTATTATATAACGTCACTGCTACGATTACGACGACCACCTCCACCTCCGCCGCCACAGTTTAAAAAGAAAACCTGATGACTAGTGTCAACATCATCGTCATCATCAACACCATCATCATCAAGTTGCCATTCCCAAATACAATATATAAAAAAACAAAACAAAACGGAAAAGAAATCCATCACCACTTAAAGACTACATTTATTACATAACAATTGCCGTCACCGCCACCATCAAGTACTAACCACCGTTGTTACCACAACCGCCAGCACTGAAAAACAAATAACCAGCATTTTTACCACCATTACTGATAATTAACTATCACCATCACCACCATCAATGTAACTAACGATTCCACCACAACCACAAACACCATCATCGTCATTGAATAACTAACCACCACCACCACCACCACCACCACCACCACCACATAACTAACCCATTCCCGTTCCCGTTGTCACCACCACTTATAACGAGTCAACCAGGGAGCCTCTATGTACTCCACGAGCTAGAAATAGCAGCCAAATCTTCCTTAAATCACCGCAGTCCTACCATACCGTTTCTATTTTACATCGGATAATGTAACCGCTGTTCCCTTTATATACGAAAAAAGACAGGATGGTCACGGCTGGAATGCCTTTGGTGATCATTGGTCTGTTTGTAAGAGAGCCTCTATGTACTCCAAGAGCTAGAAATAGCAGCCAAATCTCCCTTAACTGCCCCAGTCCCACCATACCGTTTTTTTAAAAAATAATACATTGGATAATGTAATCCTCGGCTCCCTGTACGTACGAAAAAAGACGAGATAGTCACGGCTGGAATATCTTTGATGATCATAGGTCGGCTTATAAGGGAGCCTCTATGTACTCCAAAGGCTAGAAATAGCAGCCAAATCCCCCTTAAATAATCCCCAGTCCCACCACAACTTTTTTTTTTTAAATAATACATTAGATAATGTAATCCTCGGTTCCCTGTAAATACAAAAAAAAAAGGGGGATGGTCACGGATAGAATGCCATTGGTGATCATAGGTCTGTTTGTAAGGGCGACCTTGGAGCGACCTAAAACAACATTAGCAAGAACAGCTATCATCATCATCATCATAATACCATTAACATTGATACCATCAAATTCTTGAGAGTTAATTCACCATAATCGCCAGCATCATCATCAAAGCATTACCATTCCAATAATAAGCCTAAATATAAACAAAACACCACCACCACCATTCCAACATCAGCGAAACCTTTGTAACTATTTTGTTATTTCAGCAACAATAATTAATTCTGGTGCATAATTACACCACAACCGCCGCCGCCACCACCACAACAACACGAGCCAAAGAAGAAGCCTCGAAGTAGTCGCCAGACTTGCTAGAAAGAACTGTTAAAATCTCACTTAAAATCACGTCCTTAAACCGTCATCTCAAACCGCTAGAAAAAGGTTCTCAAAATTCTTTGATTTCACAATGATACTAAACACACACACACACACACACACACAATGGTTTCACGTTTCGGCACAAGGCCAGCAATTTTATGGGGAGCGGGGAGGTTCATACTTAACTAGTACTTAACTTTATCGCCTCCGAAAGGATGAAAAGGCAAAAATCGACCTCGGTGAAATTTGAACTAGAGCCGGAAGAAATGCCAAGAATCTTATCCAATTCGTTAACGAATCTGCCAGCTCGAACGCGCATACATGCACATGTATGCATGGATGTATGTGTATATATATATATATGTCTGTGAGTTCCATACTATATTGGTGGTATGCTAGTAATAGTTGGAGAGTGTGATCTTGGATAAACGATGAGTGAATAAACGACTGGGTGGTGATGGTCACGGCTGGTATGTTTCCTGATTCTGATTGTATTTGGTTAGTGGGATTAAGTTACTTTAGCACCTCAAACCCGCCTGTCTTACAAACCATTTTCCATTACTGTGCTGTGACCACTATACCTGGGTCTCGTCTAACGCTACTGCGACAGTCTCCGCTCCCATGAACATTGCTGATCGTTGTATTATAAAAAAAAAAAAGGGTGAGGGGTAAGAAGAGTTATGAATGACCATGGGATTGCACCTAGAAAGTTCCCCTCCGAGGCACAAGTCCGGACAAGGTTGTTTATGGAAGACCATAATTTTTCAGATCGCACAATCTTCACTACGGTGTTAGGGTTAGGGTTACGGTTCAAGAGGGTTAGAGAATTCCATCACTAACCGTAACCGTAACCCTAAAAAGAAATTACCGAATTTTGACGAGAGAAGAAAAATGTTTCCATTTATTCATGTATTTGAGACGTGGCCCAGAGTGTGTGAGAAAGATCGTAACTTGGATATATATTTTTTTTTTGTTTCATTGGTTTCAAGGCAGGTAGCATATCGCGTTTAAGGGTCTTCAAAATTTGTTGGTAAGGTAGGATTGTATTAACACTATTAACACTAAGACAACTGGGCAAAGAAATTCACTAGGAGCCCCTACACACAAAACCACAGCATGCTCAGTTTAACTGGATCCTTACACCTGTAGGCCTTCGGGCAACTGCCCAGTGTGCCCATACACTTTCAGTATGTTAGGTTTGATAATTTAAGAAGATATCTAAGAGGATTCTTATCTTTAAGAATCAGAATTTTAAATGAAATGTTTACAAAGCCTTCGAGGCGAGGCTCGATAAAATACAACGCCAGTCTAAGTCGACTGACTGGCGGAATTTGTGACAGCGACGGACGAGAAATCGTCTGGTATTCGTTCTCCGGTTCTTTGTATTCTGAGATCTCGGATGTTTAACAGAGCTCAGCTCGTCTGTTTTTAACGCCACCATCATCAGGTCATCGGGTGCTTTTAGCAGAAATCGGACCAAGTTCCTGGTCTGAAGATACCGTGCTCACTTCGACTAGTTTAAGAAATCCATTAAAAAAAAGATGGGAGACGAGGGATTTTTGAACTCTGGTTTTCCCTCGTTAATAAATCAAATAAATAAGATAATAAAATAAAGTCACTAACGCTACCCAAAACGGGTGGCAACACTGTTTATATAGATAAATTATCTTATAGTAACTGGTTTGTCCTTTTACATTCTGAGTTCAAATCCAGCCTAAGTAGACACTGTTTTTTTTTTGGGGGGGGGGGTTCTTATCGTTCCAGGGATGGATAAAATAAAATTACCAGTGAATAAATGGGGTTGACTGATTTCATCGAATTTCTAGCGTCATACCGAAATTAGATATCATTATTATTGATTTTAGGCGGCGAGCTGGCAGAAACGTTAACACACCGGGCGAAACGCTTAGAGGTATTTCGTCTGCCGTTACGTTCTGAGTTCAAATACTGCCGCCGAAGACGACTTTACCTTTCATCCTTTCGGGGTCGATAAACCAGGTACCAGTTGTGTACTGGGGTCGATGTAATCGACTATCCCCTCCCCCAAATTCCAGGCCTTGTGGCTATAGTAAAGAGGATCATTATTATTAGGCGACCTTTCATACGTCTTTACATTCTGAGTTCAAATGCCGCCGAGGACGGCTTTTCCTTTCATCCTTTCGAGGTCGATTGAAATAAGTACATGTTGAGTACTGGAGTCGATGTAATCGACCACCCCACTCTCCGAACTTGCTGGCCTTGTGCCTAAATTTGAAATCCTTATTAATATTATTGATAATAGTTCAATCACTAATACATTGCATTTCTCACGGCGAGAATGACAAACAGTGTTTAAATTCAGCACAAATATTTCTCAAGAGACTTCTTTCGTAAAGCACCGGTTTATTTGTTTTTTTTTCTCATCGATGTTTAATATCCTTTGCCAGTAAACATCAGTGAAAGATATATAAAAGTATGTGTGTGTGTGCGTGTAACACATACCTGACGAGCTTCCACAATTTCTGTCTAGCAAATTTCATTCAAAAGCCTAACCGAGGTCCAGATAGAACATGGCATAAAGCATTTGCCCAAAGTGCCGAGCGGTGAGATCGAACCTACAGCCAAAGTGTTGCGAAGTGAACTTCTTAACCACACACAAATGTTGGAAGGGGCTATAAAGAAACGATATACTGGAATCTCCGAACGTCTACAAAAACTCGAATGTAACGGTTTATTGTTTATAAAATATGAAGTTTAATTAGTCATAAATAATAATTAAAGACTTCCTCACTGCTTCATAAATTATTATTTACATTTCATGCGCGGAATCCTAAGGAGTGTCTCTTTTATGTTTACATAATAGACCATATAACGATAATGAATTCAGTTTAATCCTAACAGTCACTTATGTAAAACGATGATAAAATTCTGAGGTGTGCTGTTTTATGTCTATGAAATATATCATAAAAAAGGTTA
Organism: Octopus bimaculoides; assembly: GCF_046866305.1. NCBI lineage: Eukaryota > Metazoa > Mollusca > Cephalopoda > Octopoda > Octopodidae > Octopus > Octopus bimaculoides. The sequence goes on from NC_142947.1 coordinate 8,639,865, forward strand.
TTCAATTCAGTTAATCTGGGTATAAATTTCGATAAAATGACGATTTATTAGTAAATAGAGTGCAGCTGCTTGACAGCAAAGGAACTACCTCTGAACAGAAGTAGCACCTTGCCAAGGATAGTTAGGTGGACAGTTATCATCGGTCCTTATTCACTTGATGGCTCCTCGCGTCACACGCCAGTACCCCACTTCAGCTGGTGGGCTAAACCAAGCACCAGTAGGCGGAAGATTCAGGTAAGGCTTCCCAAGCAGCCACCGGCTAGGGCGGAAGACCTTGCTCAGCTCAACGGTCTTGTGTTCGGGGCCAAGCCGTGTCTCGGGTAGAGGCATACAGCCGTGGTTAACAGCCTGACGAAATACCGGTAAGTATTTCGCTCGGCGTGTTAACGGTTCTGCCAGCTCGTCGCTTTAGTAGTAATGGTTTCAAATTTAACCACAAGGGCAGCAGTTTTTAGGAAGAGGGAATGAGTCGAGTACATCCACCACAGTGTTTCACTGGTACTTAATCTATCGACCCCGAAAGGATGAAAGCCAAAGTCGACCTCGGCGGAATTTGAACTCGGAGCGTAGCGACGGACGAAATGCCGCTAAGCATTTTGCCCGGCGTGCTAACGATTCTGCCAATTATAAAACCAAATAGAGTCGTTTAGTTTCTTATATTAAACCTAAAACTCCTCAAAGTTATATAACTCAAAATCTTCACCAACCCGGTCCTCAGTTACAAAATGTGTGCACGTGCGCGCGTGAGGATGGGTGCACGAGTGTGCGCGCGCGTATGTATGTGTGTGTGTATATATATATACGTAGCGTATATACACAAAAGCTTACATATATATATATATATATATATATATATATATATATATATATATATATACATACTTTATTTAAAAGCAGCAGAAATATAACAAAAAAACCGTTACTCTGAATTTCACGTTCCCGTTCATCGGACAGTTTTGTTAGAAAAAACTGTCCGATGAACGGGAACGTGAAACTCAGAGTAACGGTTTTTTTGTTATATTTCTGCTGCTTTTAAATAAAGCATATTACTCTACCTCTGGTATTTGAGTACTCTTTTTTCCACCTTGTTGCACATTGCATGTGCTTACTCCGGTATATATATATATATATATATATATATATATGCTCATATGTATATAAATATGAATGCATATATACATATATGCAGAGATACATAAATACAGTGTATGCATATGTGCTCTGTGTTCGTGTGCAACTATGACAATGTGTTTGTGCATATGCACGTTTATGCATGCGTGCACACAACTGCATATAGACATGCATGCATGCACGTGCATAATGCACCTATGTTGTGTGCTCGCATGTACCTGTGGCAATGTATATATACACGAGTGTGCGTGTGCATGTATGTGTGAGTGTGTGTATGTGTGTGAGCATGAGTGTGCGTGTACTTGGCTCATGTGCAAGCTTGTTTGTGTACCGATTCGAGTGACCTGGAGAGAAAAATTAATGTATATAGGGGAGGGGAGGTTGGGAAATGAGGAAAACAAGTCATACATACTATATATAAATGAGAGAGAAATAAAGAAAGAAACTGAAGGAGAGAGAGAGAGAAAGAAAAGAAGGCAAATGATAGTCACAGTATAGACGAAAGACAGAGGGAGGGAGAGGGGAAAAGAGAGAGAGAGAGAGAGACGGAAAAGAATATGAGAAAGAGTGAGGGAGGAAAGAGAGAATAATACGAGAAGGAATAAAAGGGAGGAGGAGGAGGAACAGGAGAGAGAAAAAGTTCATCAAAAGTATTTTCCTCCTCCTCCTCCTCTTCTTATGCTTGTAGAAGAAAAATATATTTCCATATTTAGGTCAGTGTTTTCGGGTGGAGGAGGGTGGATGGCAGAAAGGTTGGGGTACCTCAAAAGATACTCGTTGGCTACTGGTTGTGATGATAGCTGTTCAAGTAGAGGCGGTGGTAGTGTTGTTGGTGGTGGTTCTAGTAGGAGTGGTGGTGCTGTTAGAGATGTAGCTGTGGTGGCTGTGGTGTGTTATTAGTGATGAGGTGATGGTAGTAGTGCTACTAAACGTAGTTCGTAGTGGTGTTTCTGGTGGTACTGCTAGTGTGGTGGTGGTGGTTAGAGGGTTAGTGTTCGTTGTTTAACTCTAGGTTAACCTTGATCAGTCAGACGTGTATACCCATCACCTAAGTTAGTCTCTGTGCATGTGGGACTACATCTTGCAATATGTGCTTCTTGTTTTTCTTTTTCTTTTTTGTTCCTGTAACGTAGGGTGTGGTTTGAGGAAGATTAAAGCTACTATTTCTAACAAATCCAAAGACAACGTAGAGACTTCCTTAGCAGGGTGGTGGTGGTTAGGGCAGTGATACGAACATTGTTGTTCGTACTGCTGTTTCGCTCCAGATCAGCTACGACAGAGCAGCCTATAACCAAAATCATTCCAGTCATATTTTTTTAAAGACATCATTTATTCAAAACTATATTATCGAACGTATTTATCCATTTGTTTGAAGACGGTAGGAATTGGTTTGACGGTTGTTTGGCTGTCATTTCTAACAAGCTGAGCGACCATCTCAGATGCTCCTTCGTTAGTTCGAGTGAAAGCAGTGTTTGTGTTTACAGGTGTTAATGATAATGAAGGAGCGGGTGTTAGTGCAGTCTTTGAAAGAGACATGGGTGCTACTAGTTAATGGTGGTGGTGGTGTGTTAACATTGTGGAGATAGTATTGGTAGTAGTAGTAGTAGTGGTAATATTAGCAGTGGTTGTTGTCGTTGCAGTTGTGAAGCAGAAACCAGTTCTAATCAAATTATTCTAGTCATAACCATCACGTGTTCCTTGTAGCATACAAGGGGACTGGACCATGCACGGGCAAACTACCACCCGCAAGGCTTTCTGATTGGCACACCTAACGAAATATTTCAAGATAGTAGTGCCTGTTTCCAGAGCGGTTTTGGTTACTATTTCTAGCATGACGAGCGGCTACACAGATGCTCTTTCTCTCCCCCTCTCTCTCTCTCGTTGGCTCGGGTGATAACAAAGATGGTGGAAATACGACGAGGTATGATAAATAGTAGTAGTAGCGCTAGTGTTAGTGGTTGAAGGTGAAGTAGTTGTGGAGTTAGTAATACAGAAATAGCGAGTGGTATTATTTGGCGTTGGCAGTGCAGAGCGGTGGAGGTGGCGGTGGGGGGGGGGGGGGGGCCAGAGTGCGTGTGAATAGCTGGGCAAGTAGGTCGAAAGGCGGGTAGATACGTGAAGTCGCCTGGTGTTGATGGATGACGCTTCGTGAGTGCGTGCGCGAGCGATTAAACCCTGAAGCTCACATAGAAATAATAAACATTCACGCGCACGCGCGCGCACTCACACAAGGAGAGAGATTAAGAGGAAAATACGCAGGGGCGCCAGCTGGATGGAAACTCAATAGGCAAGGGTGTGCGCTAGTATACTTGCTAGATGTTAGTAAGAGGTTTCGAATAATTAAAATTATTAAAATTCAGACGTACTGACAGTAAGACGTTCTTTGAGGGAGATTTGGTTGCTATATCCAGCGAGTTGAGCGATCACGTAAAGAAACACAATATAGTAGTAGTAAAATGATTTGACACAAAAAAACTGCCGGCAGACCATGCATGACTATCTTCTTCGATAGTCAGTCAGTCGATGATGGCTCATTGGTCGTCGCTTCAAACTTTGCCATACCCTAAATAAACCAGAGAGCCCCTACGTGCCGCTTGACATGCTAGAAATGACAGCAAAAACCTTCCTCGTAATGAATAAAGACGTATTAGACGATGCTGCCTTAAAATAAGAATAATAATAAGGCGAGATAGTCATGGCTGAAAATGAATGCTTTTTGATCAGTGAGTTCTCTTTAATCAAGGCTGAGCTGGGGCTAAATGAGAACGATAGCCGAACAATGTCTTCGGCAAATCACTGTCGTACGACCTTGTTCTCGTAAAATGAAAGAAAAAGTAAAGATAAAAAAACATTTAAAAAGCCTCGACAATGTTTTCAGTAAACGGGAGGTACTCTAAGGGAAGAATACGACTAGGTCGCTGGGTACGGTAGAAATAACAGCCAAACTTCCTTCACATCATATCATAGCTACCGCCTTACAGGAAAGAGATAGGGACACATTAGAGATAATGTGGTCCTGGATGCACTATGGGAAGGTCACAACTGGAACGGTTTTGTCGACAGATATGTTCAACCAGAGCTGACTTGATGCGAAACATCAACAACATGAGTGGACTTGGGGAATTCGTGTTCATTTCTTAAGCAGCTTCCCTTTTTCGTATGCTTCTCCCACACCCGGCTCCAGCCATACTGTCAAGCTAGCAACTCCGGGATCGATCTCACTGCGCAGCACCTCGAACCTTTGACTCTTTACCACGAGCCGAGCGAAACTGTACTCATTCTTGAACGGTCATTCTTAGATTCGTCGTCTATTTCACCTCTACGACCCCTTTCCCAGGCAAAGCAATGCACTAGTGTCCCTTCAATACTCGACCCCAGTATACGTAGATAAGTGTATCCACTTCCACAACAGCTAGCACCCAGCTTTCATATGGGTGCCTTCAACGGAGTCCACTGTGTTGCAAGTATTTTGACCAAGTTCCCGGTTTGAGGATAAATTTGATAAGTTGGATCGCCGTTTTTTTACCGCAACAACCTATGGAGTTGTTGTTTCTCTATACCCTTCACGAGCCTCACCCATTTCGGAGGCCCTGGCAAATAAAGGTCAAGGTTACAGATCATTGCCCTTTCTCTTCCCTCGAAGCTTTAAAAACATACAAAGCAGACGAGAGAGAGGTGGGAAAGGAACGAGACTATTTTGAAACATAGATAATGTAGACTACTACTTCTAACAGAAGAGAAATGGAAGGAAGTAAACAAAAGAACGGTTCAACGTAAGGCATAGAGGAGCAACAGTCATTAGCTTGGTGGTTGCTTTAGCTTCAAGTTGGCCCTGATCAAGCATACATATAAACAAAAGCATTCTAATCGAAACCGTCCCATATATTAACGAATATATGCGATTATATATTGTCATTTTATTTTCTGTTTGAGACGGTAGGGTGTTTGATTTCAGGATAATTTGACTACTATTTCTGACAGGTAGTTCAACTACGCAGAAGCTACCACAAAAGCTCATATAATAGTTTGTTGTTTAGTACGAGGTCAACGATGATCGAACAGACGTATGATCAGAGGCGTTCCAGCTGTGACCATCTCGGATTAAGGACTATTATTATTATGTGTTCTTCTTTTGTCTCTTTAAGACGGCAAGATGTGTAGTTTGAGTGAAGGAGAGATAGAGGGGGGGATTATTGCTGGTGTTTCTTGCATTGCTACGCCATTTCTTTAGTGCGCAGTAGAATACGCCGAGGAAAAGAGAGGTGGCTGCGAGAAGGAACTGTGCAGAAAGGGAAGGAAAGTGTGTGTGTGTGTGTGATGAAATACGAAAAGAAGGGTTAAAAATATGCGAAGTAGAAAGCAACAAGCACCGGGCGGCTAGGAAAGACGGGCTGGCTGCTTAGTCGGTTGGCAAAACGAAAACAGCTGATCAGGATTTAAGGTACTGAGATGATGTTTGAAGCGAGGCCAACTGACAGATCCAAATCTGCCGGTGACCACCATCACCACCACTACGCACAACACCTGTCGCATTCTCCGAGCCTGTGTGTGTTTGTGTGGGGGGGGGGGGAGAGGAAGGATTATTTATGTGTGTCGCTTGAACTAACGCAAGAAAGGCGATTTAACTACTCGGAGTAGCGACGGAGTGGACTCGCCAGTTTTGAACGAACCAATAATATACTTTAGTGCATGTGTTGAATACTAGTATATCTCCATTTTGTAATATATACAGACACACAGATATACATATATGAGAGAGAGAGAGAGAGAAAGAGAGAGAGAGAGAGAGAGACAGACAGACAGACAGACAGAGTGGGGAGAGATAAATTCTGTTTTGGGTAGTATTGTGTGATTGCGTGTAAATAGAATGTGTTATATACTGATTACATATAATTAAGTGTATATATATATGTATATATATAATGCATTTATTTAATATGTACATAGCTAATACTACCTGTAACAATCTCTCTCTCTATCTCTCTCTCTCACACACACACACACACACTTCTGCTGTCTGTTCCTGTTTTTGACAGAATACAAAACACCTTACAGCTTCATAGAAGAAAATACAATGCAACACTGTGATGTCCATGCCTTCCTCTCAGGCACTAAGCCACGTAAATTAAAAAAATATAATTAAAAAAAGAGTTGCCGGTAGCTTATTTCACGCTCCACAGCACTCGCCAAGTGTTACATAACAAATATTTATTTCTCTTGAATGTGAAACCAGGTCAAATTTCGTAAAAGAGGGCGGAGGGAAAGAGGGAGGACAAAAGAAGAGACGGGTGAGAGGAATGGGGAAAGAGGGTGGAGGGAGTGAGAGGGTGGAGGGAGTGAGAGGGTGGAGGGAGTGAGAGGGTGGAGGGAGTGAGAGGGTGGAGGGAGTGAGAGGGTGGAGGGAGTGAGAGGGTGGAGGGAGTGAGAGGGAGAGATAAGGCGAGAGGAAAGGTGGGTGAAAGAGTGAGGGACAAGGCGGAAGGAAGGGCAGGAGAGATGAAAGGGAGAGGGCGAGATGAAGAGACAGCGGGAGAGAAAGAGACAGAAAAGGTAAAGAAGGGGAGGGAAATAAGAAAAAACGGTTTAACATCCACACTAACTTTGCTCTGATGAAGAAGCTTAAAAGCAAGAGGGGATGGACACTTAGTTCGTTGTTCCTATCTCTGCTAAGACAAAACCTCGTCACTCGTCTTGTGACTTGTAAAGCCTTAAGTATACGTGCCAACGAAGGGGGCTCTATGTGGCCGCTCAATCTGCTAGAAAAAGCAGCCTATCATCTTGAAGATTAAGAAACTCATGTTAGATAAGGTTGTCCTAGATTGAGACGTGGTGCTCATATTCGGAATAGTTTTGAGCATCGGTCTGTTCCATAAGAATTTGACAACAGAAACAACCTTAACCTCAGTACACACACACAAGCGCGCGCATATAAAATATAACATACAAATCTGCATACATACATACATACAAAAATACCCTGTTCCTGTTGAAATTCCAGTGAAGGAGCCTTGGATCTAGAATAGAAACCGGCTCTTTCTGTATTGGTAAGAAATCATGAAATAAAACTGAACACACACACACACAGATCTCTTCTAAACCTTGATAACTTGTTTGAATATGTTTCGCTGAACTAATAAAGCTAAAATATGTCCGTTACTTTTTACTAGTTGCCTTTAAAGTCAAGCTTTATTTCCACCACCATCTCCAACCATCGGTTGTCAGCTATTACTGGAGTTATCTACCCTGCTTTATAGATGCTAAGCATCCCTTTTATTATCTTTAATATCTTTATTTTCTGTCAGGTCGCTAACGAGTGCTAATGGCAACGCACTGCATAGTCGGGTCGTTGGTGGCTAAACCAGCACCCTACTCCTTACTATGCTAGCCTAGTGATGAGGGGTGTCACAGACACAGCCAGGTCAAAACAATACCTGTCAGAAGTATGGATAAAGCCAACACAGAGTCAACGCGTTCCTTGCAATAAGCGCAGTGATTTAAAAATTCCAGATTAGTGTCCAGCCTGCCAACCCAGTATGAGGTACAGTATGGAGCTTTCGTTAAAGCACGTTTCTCGGAAAAGGTAATATTGCATCAATAGAATAATACACCGCCGGTGTGACTTAGCAGGCAACTCAGCGATCGGCAATCTTGGAAGGCAGCTAAACTGAGAGCAGGGCAATTCCGAGCAAAAAGTCTCACTGCCTATGAGTGATTAGGAGGAGGTGAAAGTTAAGGGAGTTAACTCTAGAAGTAAATCGATTCGGATGCAAACTCGGGGTCCACTAGCGCTAGACATCCTTATTCTGCCTGGAGAGGTAGCGAGTGACTTAATAGTGCATTAGGGGTGGAGTGTTAAATATTGTGGAATAAACCAAAGAACATATTTAGCAATGTATGCAAGAAGAAAACAAAAAACACAAGACAATACTGAAATCTTAAAATGAATTAAATATGGAATGCAGTAGAGTGGGAACGATCTGTAGCAATATAATGACAAATTGGGACATACATAACGGGATTCATTCAGTTTTCGTTTACCAAATCCAGCCACAAGGTTTTGGTCAGCACGAAGCTATAGCAGAAGACACTCACCCATGTTGCCACACTGTAGAACTGAACCCGGAACCATGTAGTTGAGAAGCAAGCTTCTTATCACACAGCTACTCCTGCACACACACACATGTATATTTAAAATTTGGGTTTAAAAAAACCTTTAGTATGCTACGCAAAGCTCATCCACAATTATTGGCTGCCTGGTGTGCTAAAAGGTACTTCATTTTTACCAATCTGCTACTAGTGTTTAAATGTGTCAAAACAATTATGACTTTAAATTAAGAATGTCGTTCAATCCCTCCTCTTTCATGTATCTATCTACATATATAGCATTCTTCCGGTTTAAGATGATAAAGTGAAAGTGGAAATATCGACACTATTATCCAGGTCAACATGTGGGACAGGCACCCCACCTTTTCTCATCCTTCCATCCCAGTCCTTAAAGTTTCTTCCGATTCCCAAGTTTGACTATTTCCCCTCACTCATCCCCCAAATAAGAAGTTTCCAAATTTTCAAACCAACATCATCCCCATCCGAATATTTTTCAGTCTTAACTTTTTGCAAGATTTTGGGCGGAATTCCATGTTTAAAAATATGGTGATTTCGATTCTTTAAAAAGTACCTTTAATTTTTATTTTTTCTATTGTTCATAATATTAGCCTAGTGCTAACAATGATTTTCCACTTTCACTTCATGATCATAAAATCCAATACGTTGTTAATATCGCTATGCCTAAGTCATATATATATATATTATTGTGTCTGGAGAGAGTCATTCTGTTTTAATACCTTATCAATTAACACACTCACCGGTTTGATTTCCACTCGTTTACTTATTCATTTTCTCCAAAATTTTCGTTGCTTCTTGCAACCTCTTCAATAGTCGTTAGCTCTGATAATGGACAAGTCAACGACAATTGAAGAGGTTGCAAGGAGCAACGAAAATTTTAGAAAAAGATGAGTGGAAATTGAACCGGTGAATGTATTAATATGGTATTAAAAACAGAATGACTCACCTCAGACACAATAAAATATGCTTCAGCGCACGAATTCACATAAAGAATCTTGCAAACCAAATACAAACACGATATATATATATATATATATATATATATATATATATATTATAAACGAAGTTTTGTTTTAAGATCGCTGAGTGAAAGAAATATTAGGCATTACATATCATTAAAATTAAAGTGAACGTTGCCTATTTATCTATATAATGATAAAAAACCAAATGATTCATGATGAAATGAAGAGGAGGTACTATGATTTATCTCCACAGGTCAAGCTCGAATGTATGAATGTTTCTGTTACTAAAACACTGTTTCTAATTTAGGCCCAAGGTCAGTAATTTCGGTGGACGAGGTTCTGTTGATTAATTCGTCTTCAGTACTCGGCTACTACTTTATGCTATCGACAGCAGAGGGAGGACAGGCGAGATTGCTCTCGGCGGGATTTGAATTCAGAAAGAGAGAAGACCGACGGCTCCTAACAGTTTTGCCTATCCATCGCCCTGCTCAACTAAAATATGAAAGCAAAAATACTTAATTTGGGTACTACTAAAGCAGCACGGTCCCGAGCGCGCGGTCGTGCGTCCGCGCTAGCTAGTCGTGAGTGGTCGATCCTAGCCCTGACCCTGTCCCTAATCCTAAGCCTGCCCCTAACCCTAACCCGCGTATGCAAATGAATACGTGTTTAGAGTTGGGGTTGGGGTTGGGATCGACCACTCGCGACTGCGCGTTCGGGACCGTGCTGCTTTAGTAGTACCCTTCACTTACATTTAGCAACCATAAAGAGAAGGATCACCACACACACGTGTGTGTGTGTGCGTGTGCGTGTGTGTGCGTGCGCGCGCGCGCGAGTGTGCGCAGGCATTAACTCCGGGTTTGCTCATCGTTTCGCTTTTCGCATTTAAACATTCCACTTTTTATACTTTTGATCCACCTTATTTTAAAGAGTAAATGTTTAAAAGTTATTTCGTTAATTGATTTGTTTCCATTGTTATGTAGAAATATTTTCCTAAAAATAAAGGTGGCTGGGGTGACATTTTAAGTATGCAAAAATGTCAAACAAAAAAAAAAGAACAAATGTGAAAAAAAAAAGTAAAAAGTAAAAAGCGGAAGTGCTAAAAAGCGAAATTGTTCAATGTCAAAAGAGAAAAAGAAAATAAAAAAAACGAATCCGGATTAGAACCGAAACGTCGCCAACAACCGCTACTATAAGCCAAGACTAAAATTAATACAGCAACAGTTGTGGTGGCAGAGGTGGTTATGGTAACATTAGTTATAGCACTGAATACAGGCGATGCCTTTGACTATGGACACGATTTGAACACGAAACAACTAAATACTGTTATGAGAAAAGGCATTGGCAGTAACAGCAGTAGCCATATGTGGTTGTTGAGGTTTAACCACAAGTCTGTATTGATAAAGACCACATACGAAGCTGACAGTATTCCAGCCGTGACCATTTCATCTCACTCTCTTTTTATTTCTTTCTTTATTTTTTCGAACACAGTTTATTTAGTATAGCATTGACTAAGTGTTGGTTTTCGTTGAAGACTGCAAGATGCGGTGGTTTGAGGGACATTTGACTGCTATTTCTAGCAAGCAGGCTAGCCACCCACCCCCCATACAAAGAGGCGTATCTCGTTGGATTGGTGGCGCTGTGGCAGTTGGCAGTTGCGTTAGTTAAACGGAGACTCAGCAGCAGTAGCAGTGGTGACGGCAGGTTAGACTGCATATAAACAGCTGTGACTTGTTTACTATAAACACAAAGGAAGTTTGGAGTCGAAACCAACGCACACGCAAACAAACAAACAAACAAACAAACAAAGCGCGCGCGAGCGTGGATATGCAGACTGAGACACCCAAAGAAGTGACAGGAAAAGAGAGAGAACATAAAGAAATGGCTATGCACACCTAGGCGAGCTGGCAGAAACGTTAGCACACCGGGCGAAATGCTTAGCGGTGTTTCGTCTGCCGCTACGTTCTGAGTTCAAATTCCGCCGAGGTCGACTTTGCCTTTCATCCTTTCGGGGTCGATTAAATAAGTACCAGTTACACACTGAGGTCGATATAATCGACTTAATCCGTTTGTCTGTCCCCTCTGTGTGTAGCCCCTTGTGGGTAGTAAAGAAATAACACCTACTGTGAATAGTGTGTGCACGTGTGTGTGTGTGTGTAATGATAATAATAATAATAATAATATATATATATATATATATATATATATATATATATATATATATGGGCGCAGATGTGGCTGCATGGTAAGAAGCTTGTTTCTCAACCACATGGTTCGGGTTCAGTCCCACTGCGTGGTACCTTGGGCAAGTGCCTTCTGCTATAGTCTCGGGGGCTGGCTAAAGCAGCCCGTCGTGTAGCTTAGTTTTTTTTTTCTTCTTAGGACTGGCCAGATTGGAGCAATCTCGAGTATAATCAGCCGAAATTGCGAAGATAATCTGGAACTCGACTGAGGAAAGAAAACTCCGAATGACCCGTCCTTGTTTTCTTTGTATCGTGTATCTGGATGTTTTGTTGTCCCATTTTTGTATCACCTAACTGTCCGGATGTTTTGCGTTCTTGTCCCATTTTGTTTATATATATATATGCAAGATGAACATACAAGAAATTTCCTATTTGAATTTTTTCAGACAGATAATCAAATAATACAAATTTTACATTTGGATGATTGGGAGAAAGAATAAAGAAGCAAACCAAGTAGCTAATTAGATTTTACTCTATCTATAATACATGTATATGCTACCCTACTGAATAAAGTCGGAAATTATCTAGAGCACCCGAAATCATAACTTCTTTGGATGTATGGTCTAAGCGTAGATTGCAAATGTGGTAAGAAAAAAAAAAATACCGCAAGAGGCGGGTGAAGCGTAAGTTTTTAGTTTTAAATTTTTATATCGAAAATTGTTTCAGATTTATGTTACGCACGTCTTTGAAGAATCATGAATCTCAGACGAGAAAAAATTTTAAAAGAAAGTCGAGACTGAGAGAAATTCTTCATTTTATTTTATCGTATTTATTTAGTTTTACAGGATCGTAATTTGAGACGATTTAAAACCCACAACCAAAGAAAGTACAGTTTGGGGCGAATTAAATCATTTCCGACTCTATTCTACAGGAATGCATATATCTCGAAGTTGACAGTCTGTTCCGAGTTGTGTGGGGGTGAGGGTACGCGCGAGTAGGTGCGTGCGTGTGTTATTTAATAACAGTTTGACTCAGCCCACAAAATTTTAAGTTGCATGAAACCGAATCAAACTTATTAAATATGGAACTTCTACCACACGTGTTGAGTACCATTTTCTTTCGTTTGTCCACTCTCATATGTGCGTATGTATCCATACATTGATGCATTCAACTACATTAATTTAAAAACACTACACATGCATATATATATATATATATACATGTATATATATTATATTTTACGCCTATTAATCGAAATGAAATTTAGCATATATATATATATATTATACATACGACAGCATCCATCATCAACAGTAGACAGAATTTTCCCTCGTTTTACAAATAACAACAGCACCTCCATGTCGTCTGAAGACTTCATTACGCTTTCTTAGGAAACAAAAGGTTCCGCGCTTGAATCTCGTCGGGGGAGACTAAATATGTACACGATCCTGGAATAAAACCACCAGATGACGATAGAAAAGTAGAAGAAATATAAAGAGTGAAAGATGTTAATGATACAAAAATTGAGGGAGTCTTTCGTTAATAAGTTGCCTTGATTGATTTTGCAACCGAAATGGTGTTTCATACAAAGATCCCGACATACTGTGATGTGTGAATAGATATATACTCATGAACTTATAAATGGACGGCCATCAATGTATACACTCAAGAGCTAACCGGCCAAAGCAGGTTCCAAGCCATAACAACCGGTATAGGCTACAACCAATAGTAACGCTATCAACACCACCACCACCATTATCACCATCCTCCTTATCATCATCCTAATTAATCATTAGCACTAAATCATTAGCACTAAATCATTATATCCGATTTCATACATACATACACCCAGCCCAGCACATTACAATGATCATCACCTCATTCACGATAGCATATTTATATATGTGTATGTATACGTGTGAATGTATGTATGTATGTGTACACACACACACACACACACACACACACACACACACATATATATATATATATATACTCATATATGCACACACACGTTTTTTTAAATTCTTTTACTTGTTTCAATCATTTGACCGAGGCCATGCTGAAGCACCACTTTGAAGGGTTTTTAGTAGAAGAAATCGATCCTAGGACTTCTCATTTTCTAAGCCTAGTACTTATTCTATCTTTTACTTGTTTCAGTCATTTACCTATGGCCATGCTGGAACAACCGCCTTTAGTCGAACAAGTCGACCACCGGACTTATTCTTTGTAAGCCTTGTGCTTGTTCTATCAGTCTCTTTTGCCGAACCGCTAAGTTACGGGGACATAAACACACCGACATCGGTTGTCAAGCGGCAGTGGGAGGGGGGCAAACACAGACACACAAACATATAGATATATATATATATAAGACGGGCTTCTTTCAGTTTCCGTCTACCAAATCCACTCACAAGACTGGTCGGCCCGAAGCTATAAGGTGTCACGCAGTAGGACTGAACCCGGAACCAGGTGGTTGGGAAGCAAGCTACTCACCACACAGCCACAACTGCGCCTATATATATATATATATATATATATATATATATATATATATACATACATATATATAAACAGAAGTACAGAGATGCAGGCATGCCTGGGGGTAATCTCTACGCTGAGGCTCGACCTACAAGTAATAGTAACTAAAACTTCTTTGAATCACTCACTCCTCACCTTAGCAGACGACAAATTGAGCAATGTAACCCTAAATTCCCCACACAGAGGAAAAGGGGCAGTAGGATGACGGCTGGAACGCGTTTTATCAGTTTTAGTCGATTCGGGCAACAGTAAACAACAAGAGAATATACACACGCCAGAAAAAAGAAAAAGGATGGAGGGAGAACCGGAGAGACAGACAGGGCAACCACCCAAACACAGCCACAGCAATCATCTCGCATTCACACACAGCAACGGTCACAATTATACAAGGACGCATGCGCACATATACATACACACTCACAGCAAGAAGTACATCCAGATCAACAACTACAGACAGACACACACACAGAGAAAGAAACAAAGCAATAAACACATACACCTTAACAACAACACAGGGAGAGAAAGCGAGAGAGAGGGAGAGAGAAGTTACCAACAATTACATACGTTCATACACAGTAACAAATGCATATAGATCAATTGTACACGCATATACATTCACTACACACAACTATGACATCACTGCTATTCTAAGCGTTAATATATTTTAACTATTTCGCTCTACTTACAACTATCTCTCTCTCTCTCTCTCTCTCTCTCTCCTTAGACCACATCTGTCATAACAAAGGACGTATTATTCAAATGCGTTGCGAAGTACATATTCTTGAAATAAAACGTCACAGTCAGATCGCCCTTTAACGTAAACGCACCCGATCAGCACCGACCTGGGATTTGAACAGCAGAAGCTAAAACTAAAAAGCTATAACAATGGATTTTTGTGAATATTATGTGTATACATCTATATTCTTGGATATGACTAAACTATATTTGGCAGTGGGTATCTGGTTCGGGATTTCCAAGGTTTCAAGGGGGTGTGGAAGCACCTCTTACATACTATTGTTCCCAGGTCTATTCTGACCTTTCAGGGTCCCCGATTAGGGCTAATTAGCATATCATGAAATTTCCAAGGGAAGGTCACTCACAATCACCCCATCAGATTTCGAGCAGATGAGGGGGGGGGGGGGCTCAGCTCTTTGGTTATTTATCTAAGAGAAGGTAAACTAATGCACAATCCTTCATCCTGGTAACAAATGGCCTCGTGGCACTTGTTGAACCAGACCAATACAAGCTTGAAGGACGAGAGAGTGGAGCTGGTTCTGCACAAACCCTGCCCACTACGATAATACTCGCTGTGCAGGTTGTTCACCACTCCAAGACATTAGCACCGACATCAATACATTTTCTTCATATGTCCAGTGGCGATAGGGAAAGAGACGACAGTGACACGATGCATAGAGCGCTACTTGAAGGTTTCAGCTTTGACCCAGCACATAAGCGACCAGTAAGTAGGTGGATAAGAATGTAAGGACCATACTAGAAAGAGATATGGACGAAATTTTGAAATCGTGGAAAATACTGAGAGCTAGGTCAGTATTTAATGCAAGATAGTCCTCGCATCGCACAACTGTACATGACAGGGCTAAAGAGTTGTTTGAGAAACCAAAGACACATTAAGACTGATTTTGTTGCGAGGATATAACTCTTGTTTTCCTGTTAGAGCAATGATACCAAGGTCAGTCAAACTATCTCCTGGCTCCCAACATTTAATCAAGTTCTGTTATATTCAGAGAAACCAAGAGGAAGAAAGGTGGGTGGTGGGGCAACAGTATATCTGCAACAAAATGAAGCTGAAGTAGTAGAAAAAAAACAAAGAAACAAAGCGATCGAGTTGCAAACCTTCGCCGATTTCAATTGGTTGTAACCAGGACAACCTCAAGGAGAAAGGCGCAAAGAGTGAACAGGATTGTGCCAGAAATGTGGTTAACAAAAGAAAAAAAAGGAAGGACACAGGCTCATTAAAACATTTATGTAAAGCGATGCAGGAACCATAGGAGGCTGGTGATATCCCTCAAGACAAAAAAGATGCTGGGATTGTCTCTATACTATATAGGTTTAAAAGCTCGCTTTGCAATCACGAGGCTTTGAGTTCTGTCCCACTTCGTGACACCTTGGGCAAGTGTCTTCTACTATAGCCCCGAGCCGATCAATGCCTTGAGAGTGAATTTGGTACGGAAACTGTGTGGAAGCCTGTCATAGATGTATATGCGTGTGTGTCTTTCTGTTTGCGTTTATCCCACACGCCTCGCGTTTGACAACCGTTGTTGGTTAGCTTACGCCCCTGAAACTTAGTGGCTCGGCAAAAGTGATCGAAAATTACTAGATTTAAAAGAGCTGGGGCAGATTTGTTCGACTAAAAGCCTTCAAGGTGGTGCTCCAGCATGGTCGCAGTTTGGTGACTGAAACAAGTGAAAGATAAAGAGTAACCAAGAAAGAGTGATAGAAATGAATGCGGGCGGTCGACTTTGCCTTTCATCCTTTCGGGGTCGATTAATTAAGTACCAGTTACGCACTGGGGTCGATGTAATCGACTTAATCCCTTTGTCTGTCATTGTTTGTCACCTTTATGCTTAGCCCCTTGTGGGCAATAAAGAAATAAGAAATGAATGCGAGAACTGTGGAGGGATTTATGTACTTGATAAGGTCGAGAAGGCGTTTGCAAATCTGTTACGCAACAAACTGAATGAAAAAGAACCTCAGTAGTTCTACTCGAAATTCAATGTCAGTTCAAAAGAGAAAGAAGCAACATAGCTGTGCTGTTCTGCCTTCAACAAATCCAAGAAAACGTGTAGAATAGAACAAAGTATTGTATTCAGTCCTAGTTGAGACAAAAAAGGCGGTGGATGCAGTATGTTAGTTGAGACAGTGACAAAAGGTCTGGACATCTGAGAAAGATCACTCGTATGACAGCCATTACACATGTACACTGCAGTTCAGGTCACGTGAATTAACTCAAGCTTTGTATAGTTTGATGTAGCATTGGGAGTCAAACAGTAATGTATGCTAGTACCAATGTTATTGCTACCCCAACAGTGTTGCTCTACGAGGCATTCCACAGCGCATCTGAAAGTGTATGCACAGAGACAAGAAACGAGGCGAATCTAGGGAGTTGCACTTCAGAATTATGACACAAGAACATAAAAATATTATTTGCTGATGATTACATTCCTGTCTTGCATAGTGTGGAGGATATGCAGAACTTAGTGGATGCTTTTTACAGTACAAAGTTTGGCTTTTAGCATCCACATTCTGAGGTTTTGTAACAGTCAAGTACCGATTCGATCCGAGTGTTACCAACTCGGTCCATCATTTTCGAAGGACAGGCGCTGGTAGAGGTAATCCACTTTACCTATCTAGACAGTAAAATTTCTAATAAGGGGTACACCAAACACTGCTTGGAGCACTTATCTACTTAGGCAATACAATTTACAATGATCTGGTTATAGTAAAGCCAGCTCGGATTTATAATGCTCTGATTATAGTAAAGCCAGCTCGGATTTCAAAAGGTTCAGAAAGAGTGACTATTAAACAAGCACGTGTAGAGTCCAAGCGAACTGCAATGTACTATTCAGCACATTATAAGAATAGGATACGTGGATTATATATCGCCAACTGGTAACAACAGCTACAATAAAAAAAAATTACGGCTTTCAATAAGATACCTGAGACAGATCAAGAACATTACATGAAAAGACAAAATGAGCAATATGTACACGTGAAAGAAAACCAAGCTCCTTGGTATGGAAGAGATTATTGGTGCAACGACACGTCCGCTAACTTGGAGACGTCCAAAAACTGCCAAAACCTCGACTATCTTGACAAGCACTATTCTTAGTTGTCGAGTGGTCCGAGAACGCAATGCAGAAGGCACCTAGCTCCCTACGCATCGGCCGAGATTCAAGCGTCCACTATCGCATATTCTATCACCTGTCAACAAGCGCAAATTCGATCTACTGTCCACAAGCGCAATGTATAGTGGTGTAAATTTGGTCAACTGTCCACTAACGCAAATTTGATCAACTGCCCACTAGCGCAAATTCAATTGATTGAACTTGCTCAAGTATATAATTAATTGAATTTGCACAAGTGGAGAGTAAGTCGAATTGGTTCAGAAATACACTTGATCGGATTTGCTCAATTAGACATTTGATCGGATCTGCGCTGAAGGTGATCTGATTGAATAAGTTCTAATGGATAATTGATTGAATTTATTTACGTAGACACGTGAACAAATTTATGCTAGTGGACAGTTGATCGAATTTGCGCTTGTGGACAGTTGAATCAGGACAGAAATCAGTAAAGGAGAACAATTCACATCTGCACTTTCCTGGTCACTTTCTGTCCTTCGATCACTTGAAAGATGGTGTTTGAAATGGTGAAAGAAATGTTGTGTTAAACTCAAACTAATATTTTTACTTTTAATGAGCTGACACAAGACTCGCAATTATTTAAAACTAGAAACAGGTAATGATATAAGTTAATTGTTTTACTAAATACTAAACGCCCACCAACCATCACACACAGGCATACAACAATTCCTGATCACTTTGAAAATTAATTTGTAACGGCAAAGGTGTTGTGTATTCCATTGGAAATACGGTCACGAGCGGGAGTTAGAACTGCTGAAAGGCAGGGTAGGGGTTTCAGTACACATGCAACCTCTGAGCTCAGAGAAGAGGCGACCGCGGTGAGTAAACGTTGACAAGAAGCAGGACACAGCTTGGAAGTGGGCCAAACGTTCTCGAATGTCAACGACTGAACAGATCGTGGTTGGTGAGTGCGATGGTGGCAGCGATGACGAAGGTGGTGTTAGGGGTAACAGGGGGAGAGAGAATGGTGCCCAGGCTATGTGCTTGTGCCTGATGCATGTCCCATCACATGGCATTCAATAATATCAGCTGACATCACTATTTTTGCACCGGAACATGTCAAAACTGCAAAGTAGACTAAAATTTATATATATTTTTTTTTTATTTTTAATCTATTATTAGATAAGACAATAAAGTAGAAAAGATAGCATTTGTATGTGAAGCGTGGGGTGGGATAGGGTAAGTGTACCCGTGTCTGTCTCTGTGTGTGTCTATATACACACACGAGTAAGAACATATACATTTGTATGTGACCAGAGAGTATATATTAAACACACACAAAGAGCATATGCTAGAAAGAATTAGTGAAGTCAGTACTTGTCTGAAGTCCTAAGACTAACTACAACTTAGAGCCCCGGGACTAACTACAACTTAAGAGCCCCAGGACTAACTACAGCTTAAGAGCCCCGGGACTAACTACAACTTAAGAGCCCCAGGACTAACTACAGCTTAAGAGCCCCGGGACTAACTACAGCTTAACAGCCCCAGACAGGTCAGCAATTTGGAGGGAGTGGGAAACTGATAGATTACATCAACTCTAATACAAGAGTGGAACCTTATTTTATCGATTTCTGAGGGACAATAAGCAAAGTTGAGATTTGATTATTTTTTTAAGGTCAAATGACTACAGAAGCTTCCACTATCGTGACACATTTCGGTTTAAAAAAAAAAAAGAGAAATTTTGAAATATTTTATTGTTTCCTGTGACATTTCTAACATTCTAGCGTGGCACACTGCCTTGTGATTGTGCTATCGTTCATGATGGATTATATCGTGTTTTATCATTCCTTGTGTCATTATTCATTATGGATCATATAAAGTAGGACCAGGTTATATCTGATTGCCCAGAGATAACGTATTTATTTTGCTTATGTCATAAAAATACATGACAAATGCAGGTTTCAAGTCGGCACTGGAATAGGGAAAAAACTGGATAGCTTTAGTTAAAAAAAGAAAAATGGCAACGTCTGACAGCTTAAATAATAATGTAACAAAGATCGGAATCAGAGTTAGAGGAGAACAAATCATCAGTATAAAATGTTACCTTCGCACACACACAAAGTTTTAAATTGCCCCCTCTCATCCTTTATCCCTGTGATAACAGAAAGAAAAAGAAATCATCACCATCGTTATGATTAACCCTTTTGATACCAAGCTGCCCTGGTTCTATGAAAGAAGCTTGCTGTCCTTTCCATCAATATTTTATGTTAATTTATATCTCAAACACCAGCTTAATATGGACAGAGTTATTTTATTAAGTTCTACATTATTTTCAAAATTAATTGAAACAATGGCAGTTATATTTCAACAGAAATATGGTAACAAAAGGGTTAAAAAGGCGGCGAGGCGAGGTGAACTGTTAGAGCGTCGGAAAAGTACCTCGCGGTATTACTTCCGGCTCTTTACGTTCGGAGTTTAACAACAGTCGAGATTACTTCGCCGGCAATCTCTCCAAGGTCGATTGAAAAAAAAGGTAGATTCAAGGCGATAGAATGGCGGAACAGTCAGAATGTCGGGCAAAGTGCCTTGTGGTATCTGTTCTGGCCCTTTTGCGTTCCGATGGCAACGACTGCGACAGCGCTGGTGCCTAGCAGTATCGGCTCAAGTTAGTGGTCTTTCTCTTGGATAACATCGACGGGAGACTTGCACGCCAGTCTTCCGCAAAAAAGACCTTACCCGGGCTTGCGTGTCCATGGGCAAATGCACAGCCATAGTTGACCGATGGCGGTCACACACACACTGAACTTTAAACTTCACCTGGTGGCTTATTCAACCAGTCTGGTTAAATAAGCCACCAGCTGAAGGCTAAAGTACCAATCAAACCAATTTTAAGACAAACCTTACTCTATTTTCAGTAATGAATGAGTGTAGGAGTGCGTGTGCGCGCACGCGCGTGGTGATGTTGCGGTATTAGTAAAATTTCGTCAGTCATGATTGAATGTGTGCGAGTGTATGCTTTGACTTCAGCTCTGTCAAGCAGATGGAAAACAATGTCGCACACTCACTCATGACATCATAGACTTTTACCGAAAGACTGTCGTGTGTGTGTGTATGTGTTGTGAATTTGATGTGTTAAATGTGTACATATGTCTCTGTAATAAATGTATTCGGTAAAACATACCGCACCTTTCCGCACCAGAATATTAATTAAAACATACTGGTGTGATTGAATCAATTAATCGCATCGTGGAATAGACGAGATGAAAGACCGGCGTAAACAATTCGAACGCAGTTCTTTACGAATGATTCATGGAGCAAAAAACTCAGTTTAAGGACAATATAGGCATAACTCAACTTACATCGTTCAGAAGGATCCTCATAACCCCGATGTTTAAAAAAATCCTATAGTATTTTTATATTTCATGGGCTCGGTTTCCCGGTTTCTATGGCGCATGTCCCCCACCAACACCAACACCACCACCACCACCACCAGTCTCTTATGATTCTTTGTATTTCTTTTAACTGGTTTCTGTCCTAGTTTTTGCCACTTTTACCAATCTTTTTTCCATTCAACATTTCAGACAATATTATCTCAAGTGATAACAGAAAAAAAAAAAAAGAAAAGAAAAAAAAGAAAAAGTGCTATCATTATTTGATATTCGAGAATGGTTGTAGCAGTACCTTTCCATTTGACTTGTTTCAGCCATTGGACTGCGGCCATGCTGGGGCTCCGCTTTGAAGAATTTTAGTCGAACACAGCTTAAGGGTTTCATTCGAAATTGTCGTACTGGCAGAAGTGACAGCTTTGCTCAATTAAATTAGACCACTTCAACATTACTATTTCAACCCCCATCTCAGTGAGAGAGAAGGGCGATAAAATGTCAACAGCTGAAGTTGGTCCCATTGGGCTACACTTTTCCGCCAAAATTAGAGCTATTGTGCGCATGCTTTCAAATAATCAAGCAAAAATTTCGAAAGGCTTAGTATTTATTGTATATTAAATATTGGTTCCAAATTTTGGCACAAGGCCAGTAAATTAAGAGGAGGGATAAGTCGATTCATCGACTCCAGTGATCAATTGGTGTATTTATTTTTATAACTGTATGCATATATGTACACACGAAAGGATGAAAGGCAAAGTCGACCTCGGCGAAATTTGAACTCTGAACGTAAAGTCGAACGTTTTGTCATCTCGCCACCTTAATACTGGTTTCAAATTTTCGCACAAGGCCAATATATATATATATATATATATATATATATATATGTTTGTGTGTCTGTGCTTGTCTCCTCAACATCGCTTGACAACCGATACTGGTATGTTTACGTCACCGTAACCTAGCGGTTCGGCAAAAGAGACCTATAGAATAAGTAATACATACACAAAGAACAAGTCCTGGGGTCGAATTGCTCCACTAAAGGCGGTGCTCCAGCATGGCAGTAGTCAAATGACTTAAACAAATAAAATAAAAGAAAATGAATATGGCAACAAGTTAGATAACAGACAAAAATCGTAAGTAATCAATAACAAAAATTATCAACCGTCAAATGAGGCTGATTTTATTTGTTTAGTTAGTTAGTTATCAAACCGGATGTTTTCACAATGAAACATATTTTACGACACAAGACAAACAAAGCAATACATAACATACACCGTCACAGGTACCGTAAATCCTCGAGTATAATCCGCATTTTTCCCCCCAAATTTAAAGGTCAAAATCCCTAGTGCGTACTATATATGGGGTTAAAAATGAAAAATACTTTCTAAGCAATGTCCGAGTCTCTATTTACTGTCCGGCAATGTTTATTCAGACACATTTTGTGATGTCGGGTGCGCAAATACCTTAAGCTAAGCCTGAAAGCAATAAAGTCATAAAAGAATCATCAATAACTTGCAGTAAGCAACATTTATTAAAATAAATAAGTTCATCCTGCTGTTTGTATTGGCAGTTTGCATCATTACCGTGATGTTGTATATCGTCTGCACTGGATGGTACTCAGGATGACGTTGTATGGAAAGATGAAATAAATGAAAGTGAATCTTCTGATGTTGACTTTGAATCAGATGATGACGGAAATTTACACTAGAATGTTTAGGTTTTTCAGATGTACAGCCCCCTAAAAATCCCCTGCGTATTATACTCAAGGGCAGACTATACTCAAAGATTTACGGTACATACACAATGATAATATTTTACTTTCTCTTTCAACTGGTCGCAGTTATTTTCACTTTGTCCGCCATATTAAAAGCACAAAGTAAGAAAGACAGTCCGTAAGCTAATGACACGAGGTTTTTACAAATATGAACGTGAACATTTTAACTTAAGAGTCTTTGTACCAGAGAACCAGAGACCCTGTCCTCAGCCGGGTTGGAATCAAAACGACTACACGGGGTCAATGTAATAGACCAGTGGTTCTCAACCGGGATCCATATAGGGGGTGCATGGAAGCAAAATAGTAAATTGGGGACGTACAGTAGTATAATAAGGGCCAATGGAAACATTTTGGTTTAGCTGTATTTATTACAAGAAACAGCAAGATTCCTTCTCTAACATTTTATACAGTTTAATCTACACAAGTTAATGTGTGAATTGCAAAACAGGAATTTTGAAAGAACTAGTTCTTAAAACATCGAATGGCTACAAGGGCGGACACAGGAAAAGAAGTGCACCCTTCTAAATAATGTTATTACGCCCTTTTCTCCTGGAATTGAATTCCTTTCTGACTTTGTGCCTTGTGCCCTCCCTTCGAAAAATTCCTGTGAGTGCGCCTGGCCTATGGTGGGCCGGAGGGGTGGGGGGACACTAATATAGAATAGTAGTCAAAGAGGTCCATAGATAACCTCTGTAATAAACTAAACTCTCCTAAAATTGCTGGCCTTGAGCCAAAAGTTAAAATCATTTTTATTGGTGCGAGTTGGCAGAATCATAAGAGCATCGGACCGTCTCCGTTCCGAGTCCAGATCCCATCGAAATCAACTTTGCTATTTCATATCCCTCTGGAACTCGCCTTGTGCCAAAAATTGGAAACAAAAGGCAGCGGGCTGGCAGAATCGTTAGCATATAGGAGAAAGTGCATTCGAGGGCGGACTGCCTGTTATTTCTAGCAGGTTGAACGACCGTACAGAGGTCTCTTGCGCAGGAAGCCAGTTTATTTGTTTATTTATTTAGCAAACTTATTGTAGCTCAAGCCACGCTGGAGCACCGCTGTCGTGACGTAAAAGATAATAGACGCACTCGATAGTGCTATATTCAAATAAATGCTTTCACAAGCATAAACACACACACACACACACACACAGAAAGAGAGATATCCTCACATATCAAGAGAGAGAGATACACATTGCTAAAGAGAAACACGTGTACATACACATAGGCGCACAGACAAAAAGTCTCTCACACACTAACATTAGATAGGCATAAGGCATACACACAGACAAACAAGAGTATGAACAGAGACATACACATAATAGGCACACAATGGAAATTCAGTCAGACTGACTGGTGTGCACGTGTTTAGGCACACGTATTTCTTTTGGCCTTCTCTCTCACTCACACTCTTTTAGGCAGAAATACACAACACATTGCTGGAAACTAGCCGGCACAAAGCATTTGTCAATGTTATAAATATATACGTCTCTCTGACTTGACAAACACACATAAATACACGGATAGATGGCTCGTCAGATAGATAGCAAGATAGATAGACGGATGGATGGGTCGAAGGACGAGTGGATGGCTGCAAGGCTCGAAGAATGGATGGCCGGCTAGCTCGAAGGACGATAGATGGACGAAAGGCTCGATAGATAGCTAGATGGGTGGCTAGGCTCGATAGATGGTGGGTAGGTGGCTGGCTGGCTGGATAACTCGGCATAATTATTTGTTTAGCTGGCTAAACAGATGTCCAAATGAAGAAAGGGAGGTATCAGAAAAAAATCAAGAAGCGTGAGATGAAATACGTGTAGAACGTGAAGACACGTAGCTTAGTGGTTAGGCAACTGGGCTCTCAATCATAAGATGTTGGGTACGATTCACGGCCAAGGTGGAATGGTGTGTCCTTGGGTAAAGCACTTTATTTTGCTTAACCAAAAGGGGGACAGACAGCGACTGGTAAGTGCCAATTTAGTATGTTAGCGGCGTAAACGAATCAGTTGTAAGGTTGAAAATCTACAGGTTGTGGACCCACAGCGGGTATGTAGTCTCGTTTGGCGTTCTTTTGGTTTGACCACAAAATAAAGTGGAAAATTATATCAGGCAATCTGCATTAAAAATAGAGAAAAACTTAAATTTTGGAATAAATCTTTTCTTTCTTTTTCAGGATTGATAACTCCGTATTTTTTAACGTAGAGTTTTTTTAATAAACAAAATCGGAAAATGTTTTAAAAAAAAGGTAATTTTTCAGATTAACACCGGCACGATCTTCACTAGGCTGTTAGGGTTAGAGTTAGGGAATTCCCTAACCCAAACCCTAAAACTCTAACCGTAAACCCTAACCCCCTAGTGAAGATCGTGCGGGTGTCAATCTGAAAAATTACCAAAAAAAAAAAAAGAAAGAAGTGTGGCGGTGGGACCGTTAAAATCAGAAATCGTAATCTCTGTTGTCGAAAACAAGAATCCAAGAAAATGTCTGTCTGTCTGTATGTATGTATGTATGCATGCATGCAATTCAAAAGTCGGTTGGGTCGTCCGAGTAAGAGAGTGTGGAGCCGAAAGACACGAAACGCCCAATTACCCTCGGGAAATACATCGCTAATGAGGTGTACAGGGTCACCATTGGACGATGACGCACGGAAAAATTCAAAACTAAACTTAAAAACTGTGTGTTCTATATGTAATACTATATGATGCTGGCTTAATCCTAGTTTCTGACGGTTTATTTATTAGATTAGAAAACACATGACGACCAGATGGACAGAACCGAAATATCAAATCCGTCCTCTCCCCCACAACAAACAGACTTCGTTGTATATGATTACCTAAGATAGTACCAACTCGAGGGGAGAGTTGAGTCCACGAAACTGACGCTAGTAACTTGATTTACTCTCTCGATCATTCAAACGATGAAAGACAATGGTGACACGAGTAGCATATAATAATAATAATAATAATAATAATAATCCTTTCTACTATAGACACAAGGCTTGAAATTTGGTAGGGAGAAGATAAATTGAATACATCGACCCCACTGTTCAACATATACTTATTTTATCGACCTCGGAAAGCTGAAAGGCAAAGTCCACCCCGGCGGAATTTGAACGCAGAACGTAAATACGGAAGAAATACCGCTAATCATTTTGCCCGGCACGCTAGCGATTCTGCCAGCTCGCCTCTACTTTTTAAATGGTTTTTAATCTAAGCACGGGACCAGCAATTTGGAAAGGAAGAGGATAAGTTGATACTTACCGCCCCAGTGATCGGTACTTTATTTTATTGACCCCGAAAAAAAAAAAACGAACAATAAAGTTGACCCCCAGCGGTATTTGAACTCAGAACGTAGAGCTAGAACAAATACCGCAAAGCATTTTTTTTTTCTTTTCGATGTGCTGACGATTGAGCTAATCGACTCCTTTCCAAGAATATTAATAATTGGTTCTAACATATGCACACGGCCAGAAGATTGGTGGGGAGAATAACAATTGATTGAATTAACTCCGGTACATCAATTGCTACTTCGTTTTATCGACTTCGGAAGAAGAAAATGACAAAGCGGACCTCAGCATGATTTGAACTCACCGCACATAACTATGCACCGCAAGGCATTTCATAAGACGCCCTGATTGTTGTGCCAATTATTTTGGTAAACTAGACGTGGTTATATCTAAAACGAACAGCTTGCACACTAGCAGACAGAATCCAGAGTACACGCGACCTATATGATGCAAGCACAAAGCACTTGACATGTGTTTACGGTGAAATTATATATATAATACACATACACACACAAGCCCGCACGCACGCAAAATGATGTTACACACACGCCTGAAACTATGTCACAAACAAGCCAGCGAAGATGCCTCTACCGCTATGTGGTTGTACGATCTGCTAGAAATAGCAGCCGTTTCATCCTTATATCATCCTACCGCCTTCAAATGGAAAAGAAATACCATGCACAATGTAATTATTGATAAACACAAATCGTACGGGATGGTCACGGTGAATATATATATATATATATATAGGCGTGGCTGTGTGGTAAGAAGCTTGCTTTCCAACGACACGGTTCCGGGTCCAGTCCCACTGCAAGTGTCTTCTACTATAACCTCGGGCCGACCAAACCTTTGTGAGTGAATTTGGTAGACGGAAACTGAAAAGAAGCCCGTCGGATATAGACTTTCCGTATTCCCAAGCGTCATACTAATATATACTTTTGTTATTTACACCACCTGTCCTCGTCTGTTGTTATTATTTGTATATTCTCCCATATATATATATATATATGTTTGTGTGTCTGTGTTTGTCCCCTCACCACCGTTTGACAACTGATGTTGGTGTGTTTATGTCCCCGAAACTTAGCGGTTCGGCAAAAGTAACCGATAGAATAAGCACTGGGCTTACAAAGAATAAGTTCTGGGGTCGATTTGTCCGACTAAAGGCGGTGCTCCAGCAAGACCGCAGTCAAATGCCCGTAATTTTGTGTGATTTTCCAGTTTTGCTTTTTTTTTTTTTTTTTCTAAAAATGCGTTTCGGATTTTTGAAAAATAATAATTTCCAGTGTTTAAAACCTCAATCCGCCTAACATTTGAAAAAGAAAGCCGGGGGGGGGGGGAGTAAAAATTTACCTTCCCATTCTTTTCTTTTTCTTTATTTCACAGAATTGTAATTTACGATTAAAACATACATATCCGGAGAAATTCCGGTTTTTCAAGCACGAGATAATTTCCGACTCTATTCTACACGCACACACAGCTGTCCCACGAACTTAGGAACATTCAAGGAATGTTGTACAGCCCAAAGCCAGCAGCACTGATTGTGCGCACTTATGATCAAACTGCATTCCAGCCTTGGCCATCTTGTCTTTTTCCTATGTACAGGGAATCCCAGACGACATCATCCAAATGTGTCTTCTTTAGAGAGGTTTGGGTGCTATTTGAAGGAGATTTGGCTGCTTTAAAAGAAAAAGAACACAGAACATGCGCTCCGTGGCACACTATGTCTCGAGCCGACGAAGGCCACTAGAACTACTCTCTATCTTCGGACTATACCGCGGTCAATGACACTCACACTCCGATTATCCGGCAGGGCTGAGTTCAAGCTCTGCCATGCGTTACAGAAAATTAGACGCACGAGGGGCCATCACGGTAGCTTGGAATCAATGTAAAAACAGGTCGGTTTTGTTATTTAACAAAGTAGATTCACTCATCACTCACTTACGAAATAAAGTAGTTGATTAATTAATTAAAAACGTAAACAATAATGTTTTTTATGTGCAAATTCATTTGCATAATTGCATATAACGAGGGTCGACGGCCCGACCAACAACTACCAAAGCTGTGGACATTTTTCAAGCACAAGATCCAAATTTTGAACTAAGTGCAACAGTTTCTACTTCCATAACAAATGCTTGTGTGTGTTACCGAGAAGTATATAGAGAACGAAACGAAAACAACTTCTAAGCAAACAATTCTAGACTTGTTTTTTAAAAAAGAAATCTATGAGTCCGTCTACGAGTGCTTGGGAATCGGCGATCGCGTCAACAAGTGATAGTGTGCGCGAGTCTAATGCTAGCGAAAGTGATTCAGAAAACGATCATAATATTTTTTTTTATAGCCCCCGGTCGACCTTTTGAGTGGATTTTGTAGACGGAAATTGAAAGAAGTCCGTTGTGTGTGTGTGTGTGTGTGTGTGTGTGAGAGAGTTTGTGCGTCTGTGTTTGTGCGTCTGTGTTTGTGGTGTTTGTCCCTCACCACCGCTTCCACAAACGGTGTTGGTTTGTTTGTGTCGCCGTAACTTAGCAGTTCTGCAAAAGACACCGACAGAATAAGTACCCGGCTTTAAAATAAATACTGAGTTCGATTAGTTCGATTTAATCCTTCAAGGTGGTGCCCCAGCATATCTGCAAAGCAATGAGTGAAACAAGTAAAACTGAACAAAAAAAACACTGGACTATGTATTATTCAGAATAATTTTTGTTTTGTTTTTTTTGTTAAGGTGGTAGAGATTGATTCGAGAAGAGTTGGTTGCTATTTATAGCAAGTCAAGCGGAAACAGCGCGGAAGCCCGTCGGATATATGTGATCAGGTATGCTGTGAACTACATCTTATCAAACGATGTATGTGAGAGTGTGCGCACACTGAGTGGATTGAGTCCCTAAGAGCGTCGGACAAAGTACACAGAGATGTTTGTTTATATGGCTTGACGTTCTCGGCTCAAATTCCGTCCAAATTTATTCCGCTTTTCCTCTTTCCGAGTTTGATATAAATAAATAAATAATTAATGAATAAATAAACAAATAAAACATCGTACGGATCTTTCGCCAAATCAGAAAGATCCCATCGTACAAAGCACTGGGGGTCCCTGCATAGTGAGGAAGGAAAATACAATACCTGTAACTCTTTATTATTCAGGGCCACCGAGATTGGTGGCAGGGAAGGCAGTAACCATCCTGAAACTTAAGACCCGGTTTCCGAATGCTTGTAGCTCTGATAAATGCACCCAGGTACCTTAAATATATGTTTTGCATTCAGTTCTCGCGCAATTTGCGGCGAGTCACATATTGGTGTCCACAAAATCTGGGTACATGGGGATTAACACGTACTTTAAGAAATTATTATTTCTTATAGTTAATTGTTTATGTTATGATTTTATTTACTCCGTGTACCCAGTCTTTGTGGAAACCCTGTATTATCTTATGGATCCTCGCTGATTTTTCCACAGACGCGTGTACCCTTAATGTGATTCTCAGGCCGATTACGTTTGACACAATATCGTGACATGACTGGATCAGTGAATTACACCTCCAATCTACCTGCCCAGCTTCCGTCTACCCGATTTCACTCACAAAGGTTGGCTTGGGCCCGAGGGTTATGGTAAAAGGCATTTGCTTGCACACGATGTCACGCAAGTGAGATCGAACCATGCATTGCAAAGCGAATTTCTATATCACCATCATATTTTATACGTATGTCTATAAACATATACACAAATGTAGGAGAAAGAACGAAAGGCTTATAATTATCATTGTTGTTGTTGCTGGAAGGTGACGTGCTGGCAGAATCGTCAGCACGCCGGGCGAAATGCTTAGCGGTATTTCGTCAGTCTTTACGTTCTGAGTTCAAATTCCGCCGAGGTCGACTTTTCTTTTCATCCTTTCGCGGTCGATAAACTAAGTACTAGTTGCGTACTGGAGTCTATCTAATCGACTGCCCCCCCCCCCCCAGAATTTCGAGCCTTGTGTCTAGAGTAGAAAAGAATTCTTAAAAGTAAAATAAAAGATGTTGAGGGAAATTTCACCACTATTTCTGGCAGGGCGAGAAACCGCAGGTGAGCCCATATCAATGTTTTTTTTTCCCTCTCTGTGTTTCACTGGGGAAGGGCCGACCCCGAAATGTCTGCATTTGCCCGCAAAACTCGCCACAAACTTTAATATACATACATACATGTGAATGATAAAAGCCAGGGGTTTATTGAAATTCAGTGAGATGCAATGTAGTTTGTGAGGGCCACTGCGTGGCAGAGAAAGCAGAAGGCAAGGAAAGCAGGAGATTTTTCTTTGGCAAGAATTCTTCCAAGTGAAGCATGTGTTACGAATTTTGGTCATGAGAGTGAGGGGGGAAAAGTGGAGAGAGAGAGTAAAGGAGGAAGAAATGGAGATAACCAAAGGGGAGAAGGATCAGTAAGAGGGAGAGAGAGATGGGGAGAAACAGAGGGCGAGACAGGAGGAGAAGGCTCACGGCACAAACACGTGCAATTCCATTAGAATAGAGAAAGGGCAGGAGGAGAGATAGAGACAGAGAAGCGACGGGGTAGCAAACAGATGCGAGTTTAAGTGGGAGGAAGATCGTAGATGGATAAACGAAGGGGGTTATGGATAGATAAAGGGGTATATGTATATATATATATATATATATATTAAAGGATATCGTACACATACAAATACACACGAACGCACACACATATTTTTCAAGACGAAAATCAAAATACATTTTGATGGATGTTATCAGCTCATAAACGAAATGGACAAAGTGCAACAACACTGGAAAAGAGTGCTTCGATATGAAACGCCTGAGTTCCATAGAAGACATGTATTATATGCAGAAAAAAATAAATTGAAAAATGAATATCAAAATCTATTTAGTAGAAGTACAATAAACCTATATATATATATATATATATATACATGCCCATGCTATGAGATGTGCGAGAAATAAGAGTTGGGGTTACTAAACAGACAAATTAGAAAACTCAAAGAAGGAAGAAATGGCGAAATGGGTAGGAAAAAAAAGCCAAAACAATAGAAAATATATTTATGGAGAAAGCGATCTGAATATTGCACCGATAAAAATATACGTTTCCCTTTTTATATTTAAAAAGAGAGAGATGGAATGAAATAGGAAAAAAAAGCAGGAGGTGACGAATTAGGAAAAATAAAAACGGTGGAATACGGGGTGCTTTAGAAAAGACATTATTTGTATATAAGGAAGCATGGACTAAGTGAAAAGCTAAGCAAAATAAAAAAGACCGATAAAACAGAAGTTAGAATGATAAGCATAGTTATTCCAGCAGACATCATCTTTATATACATACTGAAGCGTGTGAATTCGTTTGTATATTATATATATATATATGTGTGTGTGTGTGTGTGTGTATAATCTGCAGAAGTTATAGTGACACCAGGATCGAAAGTTTCGTGTATAACACTAATCGAACACACCGATATATATATATATATATATATATACATATATATATATGGGGTGGAACAGCTTTCAAAATACGTTAGATTGAAAACACGGTAGTGCTCTAATTTTTATATCTTATTTTTTTAAAAAAGGACTGTTTTGTTTGGAATAGCAAAGTTCCAAGGTTCCTCAAAGCTTATATATATACACACACACACACACACATGTATGTAATTTTAAATTTGGGTATACATGTATGTATATATATCCTCGAAGAAGAAATTAAAAACAGATGAAAAGACAAAACGAAAGGAAAGGAAGAAAAATAATTATAAAAGCTGTTTGTATGGTGATATGAGAAAACATATTCATTTAAATTAGCGAGAGCTGGTGACTGTATAATACAATGTATGTGTAGACATGATGATCCATTTAATAATATATATTTGTAGAAAAAAATAACCCTCCCGACATATACACACAGACAAAAAAGTCACATTCTGCCCTCACAACGAGCAATCACAATGAAAATAAAAGACAAGAAATCGTTCTTGTTGTAAATAGGGGAACATCAAGCATCGCGATCTGAATTATCAAGATATAATTTATAGTAAATATAGCAACAACGAGTTATGAAAGAAACTTTATAATCAAAAAGGCCATCTCCTTCATATTTAACAAATAAACACAACAGTAAAATTTCCAGATTCGTTATAACAGTTCATCGTTTCAAATGCGGTGCGTGACGCCAATTTTAATGATTACAATAATTTCCACATTTCATTTAAGCACACACACATTATATATAATATATATATATATACATATATACATTCACACAAGGCCAAATAAAACATCGCCATGTATTAAATATTCCTCTATACATGTAATGTGAATTAGTCTATATATTGATATTTTGCCAAGTTAAAAATATTCATTTATGTACCACTCGACAATATTAAACGTTTACCCGTACAGCAAACGTAAGAAATACGGATTTTGCAAGGAGAGTAATAAATGATTTGTATTATAATTGTCTTTGTTTGCCCCTAGTTGTGGAATAAAAAGAGTGAGAAGGGGGGGGGGAGCGGCTAAGAAAGAAGTCATTTGTTAAGGATGGCAGAATCGGTAGAGCGCCGGACAAAAACAAAAATGTCTTTGCGGTATTTAGTTACGTCCCTTTACGTTCCGAGTTCAAATCTGACGGGATCGACTTCGTCTTGCTTTACATTCAGCAGTTGATAAAATTAACAACTAGCTTCATTTATAATAAGCGAGTCCTTATCGCTCTAATCAGCAACACCTCTTCCCCGACCGACCCGTCGAATATATAATGTGGCCTTGAGTCTAAAAGATTACTATTACTATCATTATCATTATTATTATTATTATTATTATTATTTACAAGAATAATTTTTATTAATAGCTGCTGCTCTTACCACCATCCAACGCCACATTCATCCATCGCTGTGATGGCAAATAAACGAAATTCTTATTATAAGAAACAAAATCAAAAAGAAAAAAAACACAGTCACGGAATTAAAAAGATCGAGAAGAAAGAAGGACTTACCGAGATATGGGCTGTATTCCGTCGTGAATTTAATCATGAAAAGAGTTCATACGTGAGGAAGCTGCACTTTTAGCAAAAACGGTATATATCCGTAAAGATAGCTCCATGAAAACTTTGTTATAAAACCGGGTGCAATATATATATATAAATATATATAATAATAATAATAGTGCACTACTGGAGGTGGAGCAGTAGCAGCGCTGCTAAATAGTGTAGTAGCAGTGCGCAGCGTTTTATTTGGATCTTCAAACTTAAGCAGCTAACTTAAACTCACTCATTCTTTGAGTATCGCTACCCCTCTCTCTTTATACTCTACTTATCTAAATTTCCATCGTCTCTCTCTCTCTGTCTTTTTCTCTATCTATCTATCTAAAATATCTCTATACCTTTCTCTCTGAAGTTCTATCTATCTAACTTGTTACCTCCACCTTTCTCTCGCTTCAACTCTCTACCTATCTAAACTGTCAATTCACTTCTCTCTCTCTCTCTCTCTCTCCTCTCTTTCTTGCTCTCTACCTATCTGAATGCTCAACCTCCCTTTCTCTCCCTAGCTCTCTCCCTATCTAAATTATGTCTCTATCTCTTTATCCTCCTTGCCTCTCTTATTTCTAATTTATCCAGCTCCTCTCTCTCTCGTATTTTCCTTCTTTTGTGTCTATTTATTTTTTATCTCCTATACTTATTTTCTTTTTATCCCTACCTCTCTTTCTCTCGCTCTTTTTATTTCTGTCTTTTCATAACTACTACAATTGCTTTATATCTATCTTTCACTCTCTTCGTTAAGTTTATTTTCTCCCCCCACCTCCATCCCTTTAAATATAACCTCGACTGCTGCTATCACTTTGAGAGAGAGGGGGATAGAGTGAGTGACAAAAAGAGAGAGAGAGAGACAAAGAAAGCATGAAAATAAGAAAGGAGTAGAGGGAGGAGGAGAGTGATCAGCTGATGGTTGGCTTTCAAATAACAAACATGTAAGACAAAAAAAGAAAACAGTCCTCGTTGTTGATTGGTCGGTTTTAAGGCCTCGCACCCACTCTCGCATAATAACTAACATTACAACACACAGACACACACACACACACACACACACACACACACACACACATACATACATATATACATATTTATCATCCTCACCTCTAACCTCCCCGCCCAATTGTACCTAGGTGACGTCATTTTTCTCCTTTGGCCATCTCCTCTTCCTACTACTACTATCTTCTCTTTACTCGTTATTGTTTACTCTTTCTACATTTTCACTCTTACGTTTCGTCTCGTTTTGATTTTTCCTGTTACGCAAACTGCTCAACCGAAAAACGAAACAATTAACTTTCGTTTTTAAGTTAG
The DNA here is from genome assembly GCF_046866305.1 of Octopus bimaculoides. Taxonomy (NCBI): domain Eukaryota; kingdom Metazoa; phylum Mollusca; class Cephalopoda; order Octopoda; family Octopodidae; genus Octopus; species Octopus bimaculoides. The sequence continues at coordinate 8,674,373 of NC_142947.1, forward strand.
CTTTTTTATTTTTCAAAGTCGATATGAAAAAATTTTTTTTTCTTCTTCATCACTGCTAACACCTTCGAAGAAAATTATGAATAAATATCACAAATTTTTATTCCCTACTCCTATAATTTTTTTTTTAGCTTTTTACCCAAATCAAACATACCTATAATTTTCTTTTTTTTCTCCCTCTTTTCATTTTTTTCTTTTTTCTTAGTGCAAAACTAACGTGGAGTCAATGACTATAAATTTTTGAACATTTTCGAACGTCTAACTGGAACCCATATATATATTTAAGGTTTCGAAGGGTTTCTCGCGAAGCAAATAGAGCTATAAGTAATCCTTCCTATCATAGGCACAAGGTCTGAAATTTGGGGGTTGGGGACTAGGCGTTTATATCGACTCTAGTGATCAACTGGTACTTGTTTCATCGACCCCGAAAAGGATGAAAGGCAAAGTCTACGTGAATGGAAAATGAGCTAACGATACTATCTGATCGTCGTCTTCGAACCTATAAATAATAACGAATAAACATTGGGTTAAAAACACTTCGGATAGAAAAAGTCCAAGACAGCCCTTAATGCACGAACCCATTTCTTCTGGAAAATATGACAGGCGTGTGTGTGTGCGCGTGCGCGGCGTGTTTGTGTTCGGTTAAATTTAATACCAAGTCGCATTCTGTGCATATTTCGATATTATTCATAATGAACCTGTAGCACCACTTCCACAGCCACCTTTCAAAACTACCCGAATAATTTTTTTCCCCACAGAAGTCGATTCTCGTTTGAAGGGGTTTTCTTTTGTTTTTGTTTTTTTTGCATTTCGCATCACCCTCTGCTCTTCGGGGTAGGGGTGGCGAGTGGGAGAAGCATAAACATTGCAACCTCTCCTTTCACAACTGCCGACACCCACAAACCTGTGCCCTACTTCTTGCTAGTCAAAACATCTTCCACACTACAAATCACAATTATTTTACAGACTAAATGTATGTATGTATATATGTATGTATGTGTGTGTGAGTGCATGTGTGTGTGTATGTATGCATGCATGCACACACACACACACACACATACATTGGTATTGTGCCTTATACTTAAGGATCGAAAGTATAATGTCGCGCTATTAATAGTGGACTGCGCAGTCAACTCAGCCATAGAAACACTTTGCTGTTAATACCCCGTCTCAACTTCAATGATTCTATCTATCTGTCAGTCTATCTGTCTGTCTGTTTGTCTTTCTGTCTTTCTTTCAGTCTGTCTGACTTTCTGCTTGTCTGTCTTCCTATCTATCTATCTATCTATCTGTCTGTCTATATGTCTGTCTGTCTGTCTGACTGACTATCTGTCTGCCTTTCTGTCTGTCTGTCTATCTGTCTAGCTGCCTTTCTGTCTCTTGGTTTATCTATCTGTCTGTTTGTCTCTGTCTGTCTGTCTCTCTCTCTCCCTCTCTCTCTCTCTCCCTCTGTCTCTCCCTCACTCTCTCTCTCTCCTTCTCTCTCTCTCTGCATATATCAGTGGTTCTTAACCATTTTAATAGCCAGCTCAGATCCAAAACCTGGATTTTTAAAGATGGCCTGCACCAACAAGAGTAAGACAAGTCAAATAAAGCAAAATTTATGTCTAAGCAGCTAACTTATGATGGGGTGCTGAAAAGTTTCTGGCTCTGGGTAAAAGAAAACACAGGAAGATCAGTTAATTATGATTTTATTCAACATATTCCCCTCTCAGATTCACATGCTTATTGCATTATTGTAGTGGTCCTTTAGTTTTTCTAAGCCCTGAAGCGAATTCAGACGGTTGGGCCTCCAGTCAGGCTTTTCATGATACCCTTAATGCCAGGAAATGTTCACACACACACAATAGGCTTCTTTTAGGTTCTATCTACCAAATCCACTCACTAGGCTTTGGTTGACCTGGGGCTATAGTAAAAGATATTTGCCCAAGGTGCCAAGCAGTGGAACTGAACTCAAAACCATGTGGTTGGGAAGCAAGTTTCTTATTTCTTTATTGCCCACAAGGGGCTAAACATAGAGGGGACAAACAAGGACAGACAAGGGACTAAGTCAGTGGCTCAGGAACGAAATTTGCTTAGGGGGTGCAAACCCAGGTCCAAAATTTTTTACAAATTTGGTCTTGTTTTTTTTTTTCTGTTATTTATTTTTGTGATTTGTTCTTTGAGAAGGAACCTAACTTCAAGGTACTTTTTACACATCACTTTTTTATTCACGGTTTTGTAAACCTGAGTAAAATAAGTAGGGCTGCAAATTTTGGTTCTGCACTCCGCAAAAATTCTAGAGGATGCACTTGCACCACCTGCACCCCCTGTTCCCGGGCCCATGGACTAAGTCGATTGTATTGACCCCAGTACGTAACTGGTACTTAATTTATCGAGCCCGAAAGGATGAAAGGCAAAGTCGACCTCAGCGGAATTTGAACTCAGAACTCAGAATGTGGCTCTTTCAAACGTAGAAAAATATATGTAAAAAAATAAGACAAACCAACAGCTCAGAACATTTAAAGACAGACAAAATACCGCTAAGCATTTCTCCCGGCGTACTAACGTTTCTGCCAGCTCGCTGCCTTACTGGGCGAGCTGGTTGGGAAGCAAGTTTCTTACCACACAGTGACAGCTACACCCTTTATTTAATATAATAAAATCAGTATATTAAGGGCAGGGAATTTCCTGTTTAGCTTTCATGATTGAAGTCAGTAGCTGCATAAAGCTAAGCTTGCATCTATCTATCTGTCTGTCTGTCTATCTGTCTGTCTGTCTGTATGTATGTGTGTATGTGTGTATGTATGTATGTATGTATGCATGCATGTATGTATGTATGCATGCATGTATGTATACATGCATGCATGTATGTATATGCAGGGTGTAGTCAAAGAGTGTGTGTGTGTCCACCACTTGACAACTGGTGTTTGTGTATTTCCATTCCTGCGACTTACTGGTTCAGCAAAAGAGACCAATAAAATAAGTATCAGGCTGATAATATCGGGTAAAAAAAACAAATTCTGGGGCTAATTCATTCAACTAAAATTCTTCACGACAATGCCCCAGTATGGCCACAGTCTAATGACTGAAATAAGTAAAAGAATAAAAGAATAAATAAAGAATGTGTGTGTGTGTGTGTGTGTGTGTTTTGATTATATTTAGAGCTTAATCAAGGAGAAAGGGCAACACCCTCATTTGACCTTTCCCAGGGACCTAAAGACTGGGCTGACTGGCTTGGAATGAATAGGTAAGAGGAAGAGAAACCTGGGATGGTTGTGTAGGAAGCCTAGCCAGATATCAAATCATCAGGTTCACACGCATACGTTTATATGTGTGTGTGTGTGTGTGTGTGTGCATGTGTATGTGTGAATGTGTTTGTATGCATATATGTGTAAGTATATATATATGTGTGTGTGTGTGTACATATATATATGTGTGCATGTGTGTATGTATATATATATATATATGTATATGTATGTGTGTTTATATCATCGTCGTCGTCGTCATCGTTGTCGTTTAACGTCCACTTTCCATGCTGGCATGGGTTGGACGGTTTCACTGAGGACTGGTGAGCCAGAAGGCTGCACCAGGCTCCAATCCGACCTGGCAATGTTTCTACAGCTGGATGCCCTTCCTAATACCAACCACTCCGAGAGTGTAGCGGGTGCTTTTTATGCGCCACCAGCACGAGTGCCAGTCAGGCGGTACTGGCATCAACAACACTTGAATGGTGCATGTTACGTGCCACCAGCGTGGGATATATATATATATATATGTATATACATTATTTATATTATTCATATTATTTACATTTGACACATATTTGTCCTTATCTTGTTTGTTGTTAACACAATGTTTCATACATACATACATACATACATACATACATAATTTCTTCTATGTTATACAGTACAGAAACAGACAAGACCTCAACATAACCTTGTGTTAGAAGTGTGTTGTGACTGACAAACACTTATTTACATGTAAGGTAAGTAGAGGATATATTTCCCAACCCGTTTATCTTTTAATTGTTCCATACAGTACACATCAGTGGATCTGTACAATGGACTCAAATGTCAATTGAATGAAGCCTCATAGAGGTGTTCAGAAATGTAATACCTCTATACTTTACACATGAGTATAACACACACACACACACACATATGTGTGTGTAGAGAGAGGGGGGAGATAGATGGATAGATATATATATATGTATATGAATATATGTGTGTGTGTGTATGCTGTGTTGTGTGTGTGTGTGTGTGTGTTGTGCATGTGTGCAAGTATGCATGTATATGTGTGTATATACATATACATATAGATATACATATATAAATTTATACACACACACACACACACACACACACACACATAGTTTTCAGAAGTCAAACACCTATAGTAATAAACAAATGAATGAAAAAAAGACATATAAGGGAAAGTTGATAAACATATACTAAATGCACAGACGAACAGAAAACAAACATGGAAGGTCACAATTTCATGCCATTATCGATAACACACACACACACACACATATATAATACACCTGCTTGTTGTTCACACACATGTCTTTGTTTTTATATATATATATATATATATATATATATATATACAGGGTGCATAAGGTATTTGAGGACATACCTTTTTTGGGTCATTGCTGCATTTTTTTTGCTCACTCTGTTTAATCTTTGTTTCAGAAAATAATAATGGCAGACCCTCAGCTTACTCAAGAAATGAAGAGGTATGCTGTTATTGTGGTTATAAAGGCTGAGCATAGCGATTTAGAAATATCTCGATTTTTAAAAGTTGCCAGATCTTTCGTCTACAAAGCTAGTGAGGAGTTAGAGACTGAAGATGGAAACGTATCACCAGTATCAAAGCATAAAAGCATTCTAAACACTCTGAAATCATCAGAACACCTGAGTTTATCCAGCAAGTTCAACAGACCATTGATTACAATCCCAGAAAGTTCATGAGGTCAACTGCAAAAGATCTCCATGTGTCAGAAGGAACAGTCAGAAATGTTATCCATGAAGATATAAGATATGTCTTATATGATGAGGAAAGGTCAATTTGGCAGAAAAAGCAAAAGAAAATCTCGACATTAAATCTAAAAGGCTTTTAAACAAACTGAAAAATCCAGCAGAAGAAGATTTTATTTGGTTTTACTCAAACGAGAAAAACTTTGACCAAGATCAAAAAGTTAACAGAAGAAATGACAGATGGTTATGTGCAGACCCTTCTGAAGTTATAAGTGTTATGCATACAAAATTTCCTGCAACTGCCATGGGTTTAGGGGTTGTCAGCATTGAAGGACATTTGATGCTTCCTTACTTCTTTCCACAAGTCCTTAGAGTTAATTCTGCCACCTACATTGAGGTCCTGGAAACAAATAATAAATGTGCCCTTTTAAAGGCTAGCCAGGCTCATGGGCCCGGTTTCCCGGTTTCAATGGCGTATGTGTTCTCCAGCTGGATAGGACACCATTGCATCGCAGCATTACTCATTTTTGCCAGCTGAGTGGACTGGAGCAATGTGAAATGAAGTGTTTTGCTCAAGAACACAATGCGTCGCCTGGTTCAGAAATCAAAACGACACTCTTACGATCATGATGCTGATACCCTAACTACTAAGCCACGCGCCTCCACATGTGTGTATAATACATATATATATATGCATTATATATATATATATATATATATATATATATATATATACATACACACATACATATATATATATATATATATATATATATAATATATATATATATATATATATATATATATATATATATATATATATATATATATATATATATATATATATAAATATATATATATATACATACATACATATATATATGTATGTATGTGTGTGTGTGTATATATATATATATATATATGTATATATGTATGTATTATGTATACTGTATTTACAAAGATGCTGTTAACATAAATGTGCATTATGCAGAGGGAAATATGTACTGCATACATCTTTGCCATTTATAATCGGTGCAACAATAAATGAAAGACAATTTCTTCTTTTGAAATGCAGTCTATTACTAGCTGCAAACACAGAATGATTCCAGGAAATGGCAACTCTAAAGTCTGTGAATGATGTAAAAGCATTCACCTATTGTGGTTTTTTTATCCTTGAACAATTGTCTGTTTGTGCATGTCTCCCAGCGCCTGTCCAGTTCTTTGTAATTATAAGAAAGAAAGATATTTTGAAGTATCTCTTATGTCATTAATAATGATGATGATGATGATGATGATAAAACCACTGAATAATGAGGATAATAACAATGATGATGGTGATGATGATGATGATGATGATGATGATGATGATGATGATGATAGTGATGATGATCATCATGATGCTGGTCCTTTTTACCATACACACATAATGATAATAATAATCCTTTCTGCTAAAGGCACGAGGCCTGAAATTTTAGGGGTGGGGACTAATCGATTGCATCAACCCCAGTGTTTCACTGGTACTTAATTTATGGACCCTGAGAGGATGAAAGGCAAAGTTGACACTAGCGGAATTTGAACCTAGGACGTAAAGAAGAAATGCCGCTAAGCATTTTACCCAGCATGCTAATATATCATAATAATAATAAAAATAAAAATAATAATATGGCCCTTTCTCATAGGTCAGTGGGCTTCTTTCAGTTTCCATGTACCAAATCCACTCACAAGGCTTTGGTCCGCCCAAGCCTATAGTAGAAGACTGAACCCAGAACCATGTGGTTGGGAAGCAAGCTTCTTACCACACAGCCATGTCTGCACCTATGTGTATATATATATGTATGTATATATATATATATATACACACACACACATACACACAGACACGTATGCATAAAGTGCATGAGAAAGAGAGGGGAGAGAGAGAGAAGTCAAGTAGATCTATTGCATGGTGCAGAAGTGCACGTATCTCCTGTTGCACCAATCCCTGTAAGATTAGAAATTATTTGAAAAGAAAGAATGAAGGAATGACAGGGTGAAGGAATAAAGGAATAGTAGTGGCTGAGTTGGAAAATATAATACTCAATGTTATTGTGGCATTCTTTAGACTGGGCTTGGCTTTTACATTGGGTATTGACATTCCATGCTGGGTCAACATGGGTGGGACGATGGGGATGATGGTAATATGGTGCGCACATGTGTATGTGTGTGTGTGTGTATGGTGGAGTAGTGATTGTTAAGGCCATGATGGTGTTAATGGTAGTGGTGGTATGATGAGGTGGTATGATGAGCAGGGTCTATGTTAGAATGAAGTTCACAAATGTTAGAAAAAAGGGGTCAGCATCAGTGGAATTGATTATTGGATTTAGCCCCAGATTTTGGCATCTTAGAGACATGTAAAAGCTGATGATGTTTTCAAAGGTCACAGTAACCCCTGGCTAGAAGCCTGTTTCAGATGCTTGCTACATTGCACATTCTGCTTACAAAAATCGTGGGGCCAGTGATGGTGTTAAATCTTGCGATCCTACAGGGGTGATGGTACATTTTGGTTATTGGTACTTTTGGTTATCTCCTTCAACTTAAAAAATTTGTTTAGCTCTCAATAAAAAAAAAAAACTGAAAAAATTAATAGTGGCTGTGTGGTAAGTAACTTGCTTACCAACCACATGGTTCCGGGTTCAGTCCCACTGCATGGCACCTTGAGCAAGTGTCTTCTACTATAGCCTCAGGCCAACCAAAGCCTTGTGAGTGGATTTGGTAGACGGAAACTGAAAGAAGCCTGTCGTATATATGTATATGTAGCCAGTCCAGCGACACTGGCAACGACCTCGCTTGAATGTTTTTTTTCACGTGCAATGGCAAATTTTAATGTTTTCAAAAGTCATGGGTGCAGCACTGTGTTTTTTCACATATTCACATAATACCTTTAGCATGTCTATGACTGCTAAAGGTATTGAATTCAAGAAAGGTAGCCAAAGTCATTGTTGGCAAGATGGTGAATTATCTTGTTGGGATCTATGAAATCAGCAGTTAGACATCAAAATTTTAGTGTGTGGATGCTCAGAGAAGAAAAACATTCAAGATATGGTAAGTGACTGACAGAGGGTATCCGTCTGTCTGCATATCTCTAGACATCTAGCAAACTGATATTTTAGACAAGATGGGAGTGCCAGACTAGAGATGCAAACTGTAATTGAGGACATACCATAGTTACACATAGCTTAAATAGATAGGTGGTAAGTAACCGACAAGAGTCTTACTGAGTGATTCTAAAAGATTTTTGACCTTTTTGATGATTTTTGAAATGCAGTTCATCGAACACAGATCATTGTTGACAATAATGCCTTGGTCATGTTCACCATCAAACTGTGGAGTGTGAGTGAAGTAAAATGTGACTGTTATTTCTGGAAGGTTGATCAACCACATAAAGCTTCTCTTGTTATACTGAAAATTCCCAGTGTGCCTTAAGAAGATTGAGAAGAAGACTTCTCCAAATTACACCTACCATTAAAAAAGAAAAAAAAAAGCCCTGAAACTGGAATCTCCCTCAAATTACACCTTACCAATTTAAATAAAAGAGACGTTAATGAATGTGGTCTCTTGTATACAAAAAGACGGAATGGCCACTTTTAGGACATTTTTGATCATAGGTCTACTCGATTCAGAATTGACCAGGGGTCAAACAATGAAACGACAATGAAACGGTAAATACTGTAAAGGCCCAAGAATTGTAATGGCGTTCGGTGTCTTAAAAGCGGGTGGAAATCAGATTTTCCTAATTTTTCATAAATGGCCACCCCATCCTCATCCCCGTCATTTTCAAAAACGACAACATTGCAAACGAGTCACAGTAGAGTTTCTACATAATTACTAAACTTGAAAGAAATAGCAGCCAAATCTCCCTCAGAATCACTTGTTGCCAATTTAAATTAAGAAGACATTAAACTATCGCCCTATATGTTGTTGGCACTCCGTCGTTTACGACGTCGAGGGTTCCAGTTGATCCGATCAACAGAACAGCCTGCCCGTGAAATTAACGTGCAAGTGGCTGAGCACTCCACAGACACGTGTACCCTTAACGTAGTTCTCGGGGATATTCAGCGTGACACAGTGTGACAAGGCTGACCCTTTGAATTACAGGCACAACAGAAATAGGAAGAGTGAGAGAAAGTTGTGGTGGAAGAGTACAGCAGGGTTCGCCACCATCTCCTGCCGGAGCCTCGTGGAGCTTTAGGTGTTTTCGCTCAATAAACACTCACAACGCCCGGTCTGGGAATCGAAACTGCGAGTCCGCTGCCCTAACCACTGGGCCATTGCTCCTCCATCGCCCTATATGTAGTCTCTTATATACAAACAGTCAGAATGGTCATTTTTATAACGCTTTTGATCATAGGTTCGCTCGATTCAGGACTGGCCTGGGGGGGGGGGGGGGGGGGGGGTTGAACAATAAAACAACTACAGCAACAATAACACTAACAACTACTCGATCGAGCCCCACCGCAAGATATTATCTAAATGGTCGCTCGCCCTTCAAGAAATAGCAGCCAAATCTTCCTCCAATCACGCTACGGTTATTGCGCTTTAATAGAGAAAGAACAGAAGACGAGACGGCTACGGCTGAAACCGGAATATTTTAGATCATAACATAAGGTCTGCTGGATCAGGACTGGCCAGGGGCTAAAACAACAGCAACAGTTACGAGAATAGCAGCAATTGCGGTTCCACCAGCATCACCTGCAGCAGCAATCTCGACGATATTAATAACAACATTTCGGATATGGAGAAAACGTTGAAGTTAAAAGCACGCGTCTGATTGGCTCCTTTGAAACATCCCCCTGTCCTCTAGTACACCCGGATATTAATATAGAACCGGGTGTATTTCTACTAAACTACGAATTGATAGTTTTTTTTTTTAATTATTATTATTGCTGAGGCAGATAAAAGCTGTGCACGTGCTTTTGTTCTTGGGGTGCGGAGGAGGAGAAAGACTCATCCCCCCCTCCCGCGCTTTTAATACATACACACGTAGTCACCCACCCTCCACTTCTACCTCTCTTTCTTCTGTGCACCTAATGACCCCACCAATCTGACACGATACAAACATTTTGTTTCTACACCCAAATGACATTTAGCTTTCTGTATACACACGCGCGCGCGTGGACGTGTGTATACTTGCACGTAAACAAACCTATCTATCTATCTATCTATCTATCTATCTATCTATCTATCTATCTACCTATCTTCCTGTCTATCTATCTAACTATCTATCTATCTATTTGTCTGTCTGTCTGTCTATCTATCTATCTATCTATCTATCTATCTATCTATCTATCTATCTATCTATCTATCTATTTGTCTCTGTCTGTCTATCTACCTATCTATCTATCTATCATTCATACATGCCTACATATATACATGCGTTCATATACATACATGCATACATATACATTGCAGTCGTCATCGCTGCCTCTTTACATGCCCTAGAAGCTGAAAACAACAGCTAAATTTCTCTGACCATCACACCACTTCACTTGGTTTCAAAAAATGCTGTCTTAGTTATAAATTAGCTATTACGATACAATAAATATATACATTAATGTGCCTCTGTGTATGCGTGTGTGTGACGGGAAAACCTACTTTTTTTCTGTCGAGGGCTTCTATGCCGCAATATTAGATTACTTTCTTTAGTCATTGCGCGGTGATCGCTTATAAGCTTTATGAAATACTATATATATATATATATATATATATATATATATATATATAATTATGTGTATTTCTTCTATCTTAATGAATAAAAATTCTTCTGATCGAATAAATGGGTTAATAGAAACCAATGTAGCAAAGAACACAAAATAACTGTGGTTTAGTTCCTGTTTTTAAGGCAGGAACTCCTTGAAATTTTGGGTGAGAAGGTTACAATTTTAATATCAAAGATCCCTATGGATCACACAGGTTGTAATCCTTTGAAACATATGTAGGAATAAAGTATGCAATTATAACATGCGTTTTCTCCATTCCTTAAATTCTTAAATATATATATATATATATATATATATATATATATATATATATATATATATATATATATATATATATATATATATATGTATATATATATATATATATATATATATTAGGTAGTGGGTAGCGATAGGGAGTGACGACTCTGCCTGACACGAGTCCCGGGCTCAGCTGGCTCCGGTTAACAGTACCCGGTTTGGGCCCCTATCCAGGGTTACGGAAAGGAGACAACCTTCAAAGAAATCCGGAGTGGAGCCCCGAAGGCGGTTTAGTGTTCGACTCGACACTCTTCTGACAGCTCCTGCAACCAAGCTGACGCCAAACGTAATGCTCTGCAGTTCTTTGGACTACGTCAACGATTGGGCTACCCAGGATTTTCTTATATCTAGCCCAGGCCTGCGCAAAACTGGAGAGGACACTTCAGTGATGCTGCAAAAAGTGACAGAAAAAACACGGGAGATAGCAGTCACGAGTGATAAGTAGGATATGGGCGCTGAGGGTTACCTCTGACGGTGGGAGGGACCCTCGTGTCCCATTAGTTAGCTACTGCCCACCTCAAGCTGGGCAGCCCCCGGTTAATAAGGTGCTGACCCGCCACAGGCCACCTGCTCCATTGGGTGCTTGGAGCTAAGAGTCAGTCTTGAAAAACGGCCTGAAACCTCTGTACCAGGCAAACAATCAAAAGACAAGAAACCACCGTTCCTGCGGTTAGCAAGCTGGAATCTCAGGACCATGTGTCCTGGCAAATCTGATGACCTACTCAGGGTTGAAGACGCAAGAAACTAATGAGGCTCACATTTACACTGTATATTACGTCAATTTGCTTGGCGGAAAATGATATATTGAACAGTAGAGTGAGAGAGAGAGAGAGAAAGAGGGAGAGAGAAAGAGAGAGAGAGAAAGAGAGAGAGAGAGCAGTAAGTTGAGACAATTCTGCCCCCGCACGATTTCTCACTACCTGTTCTAGTGTATTGTACTTTGATTTGTACTCGGGACTTGTTTCCAATTAGGAAGTTATGTACAAACTACTCCCGAGCATTCGAGTAATGACGTCGACACAGAACTGTTCAGTCAAATTTGTTCTGCAGAGTGTTAAAAATAGTAATAATAATAATAATAATAAAAAGGCCATACTAAGAACCAACGGGAAGACTGTCGGTCCTGATTTGAGAGAAATAGGAGGGTAGAAAGAAAGAAAAAAAGAGTGGCAGAGAGAGAGAGAGAGAGAGAGAGAGAGAGAGAGAGAGAGAGAGAGAGATAGGTGGATTGAAAGAGACGGAAAGACAACCAGACAGACAGATAGATAGATAAATAGATACGACAGATAGAGAGAAAGAGAGAGAGAGGGATGAGTGAGAGAGCGAGAGAGAATGAGAGAGAACGACGGATGGATGCAGTGATGCGTTACGTTCTGTAATATCCATTGTTGCTCGTCAACAACCAGACAAGCATACGCTGTATGTACGAGTCAACTTGTAACAGTCATCTGGCAATGCTTTGTCCCTGCTACTTACTATGGCGACCGTTGTTTAGCTAAAGATGGTGGGCAGCCATTCAGGGTGAGGTCTTTGAGGAACTGTTTGGTGTTGACGCCTTTGTCGGTCACGTTTCTGCAATTGTACAATATTATGTATCTATTGCAGCCGATCGGTTTTGCACTAGGGGTTCAACGGAGTGTGAAATAACAGTCCGATTATGTAACCCTGCGCTCTTCAGAGATGGCAGTTATGGAATGAATGTAAAAGATCCCGGAGAGGCTAGCACCTAATTTCTCATTGAAAGCTGTGTCAAACCCCTGGACGACGTTGCATAGTATCAAAGGTCTTGCCCTTTCCATCTAGATTCTAGATTCTAGGAGAACGGTTCAGTACTGTAACAGCTTACGTACGGTTCAAGGCGCCACAGCTTTTCAATATCTTGGCAAAATCCTCAAAAAAATCCAGACATAGATGTGGATGTATTCAAATAGGACAATTTTTTATCTAAGATACCAGGTGCAAGAAAAGTAAAAAAGAGAGGTGTTCTCCAAACCAAACGTAGAGTGTCGAGGAAACTAAATGAATCAGACTAATATTCATAGCAATGACAATAACCTGACATAGCCACAGCTTCTTGCTGAAGCAAATAAAAGTCTATGCATTCATTCATACATACATACATACATACATACATACATGTAAGTATATGTGTCATTGTGTGTGTATGGATATATATATATATATATATATATATATATATATATATATATATACACATATATATACATATACACACACACGCACACACATACGCACGCACACACACACATATATGGTTGATGTATGAATATACGTATCTATATTTACATATACACACGTGTGTGTGTGTGTGTGTGTGTGTGTGTGTGTGTGTGTGTGTGTGTGTGTGTGTGTGTGTGTGTAAATAGAGACAGAGAGAGGAGAATGAGAAAGACTAAAAGAAGGCGAGAAAGAGAGAGGGAGAGAGACATATAGATTTATTGATGTGTATACATATAGGCGCGCGCGCACACACTCACACACACACACACGCACACACACACACACACACACGCACAAGAGCCATTGTTCTCTCACAGAAGTTAGTGTTGTCAAAGACAAAAAAAAATCAAAAAGATAAAATAAAGCATAATATAAAGGAATAAAAAAAAAAAGAAAGAAAAAAGCTACAGATAATAATAAAAGATTCCATTGTTACTAAAGTTTCCTGGGGCATGACAAAACAACATATAAAAGCAGGTCAGTTTTTCAAATCAACAATTGAACAAAAGCAGACGACAGCAAGCCATTGGTGTCAAACGAAAAACACCGACTTAACATTGTTGCGGAGCATTTTGCTTCTCTACTCCACTCCACCACTTCTTGTAAATTCCCCTCTTTTCTGTGTGCGTGCGCGCATTGGACCGCTCTTTCTCTCTCTCTCTTTCACATACATACACACGTACAAACGCATACGCACACATACATATGTAAATCTTTCAATCTGTCTCTCTTTATCCCTCTTGGTCTGTCTCTGTTTCACTCTCTCTCTCACACACACACACACACTCTCACAGTATACCCCTCTTTCTCTCTCCTCTTTCATAATCTAATCGTATCTCTGTCTCTCCTTTTTCTTTCTACCTGTATTTATTACATGAAATGCTGTCATACATTGATTGTGTAGCAATGAAAAATAAAAAAAAATTCGACGAAAACAAACTGAAAAATAAATTATTTAAAAAATATTAAACTGGAAGATGGCGTGAGAGTAACGAGTAGAGCCTGGTTGACAGGCTGTAACTGAGCATGCGTCAAAAGGTGTCAGAGATCACAACAGGAAAGGTCACTTGACCTTCGGTTGTTAGGATAATTCAGAATTTGTAGAGTGGAGAGGGGGTTATTCTCATCGATCGGTTCTTGGTTTTTGACCCTCCATTGTGACACTTACGTTATAAATATTTCATTTCATTGTTCTGAGTGTTTGTCGATTTTGTCGTTTTCCATATTCGTTGCAAAATCGTCACAGTCTTTTTTTTTTAATTCCCCCCCCCCCCCGCCCTTTTTGTCGATTTTGTAGCAAAATGAAGATCCTTTAGAGCAGCGACCCTGAGTCTTTTTCACACCACAGATCCATTTTATTATGCATAATAAGAGGGATCGCGTGCATTAAGAAGCACAATAAAATGCATAATATATAGCATATCGTATAGGCGCAGGTGTGGCTGTGTGGTAAGAAACGTGCTTCCCAACCACATGGTTCTGGGTTCCTAAATACTGCGTGTTTGAAAAGAAAACGGCCGGATATTTATCACTGGAATACTTTCAATCATACGTTTGGTCAATCAGAGCTCACTTGGAACTAAGCCTGTCGACCATTTTGACACCGCTTCTTACTTTTAGCAGGGTCTATTTTGTTTTAGGCATTCGGACCAAGGGTCTGTTTTAAGGATTATCCCTAAATTGGGGTAGGTTAATTCCGCATTAAAGTCACGTACCCAACTCCCTAGTTAGGTCCATTGGAACTGCTTCGAACTAAGCGATAGTGTCTTTAATAAAAGAAAGAATACATTAGATAAATGTAATCCTAAATACAACGTGTTTAAAAAAAAAACCCGGATAAACTGGAATACTTTCAGACATTCATTTGGTCAATCAGAACTCACTTGGAACTAAATCTGTTTACAATTTCGATACCGTTCCTTAGCCCTTGGCTACTTTTAGCAGGGTCTATTTATTTGCAGGTATTGATCTGCTGAAATTTACTAGAATTAACTGCTAGAAATGATTTGCCATTGTACGGTCAAATCTTGTCGATGAAAATTGGCTTGGTTTGTTGTTTTGACACAACGTTGTACGTAAACTTCATCATAGCTATTTAAATCAATTCCTGTAGTTACCATTGCGAGTCCAACGTTGAAGAGACTGACGGAAAGGGAGACGGATAGAAATAAGTATGGAGATGTGCTAATGAAACTTTTGATAAATAAAGTCTTGTCTGTCTGAAGTAAAAAAGAAAAAAAGTAAAAGAATACGCAGACACTTTGTGACAAATGGGTAGATGGGGAAAAATGTTTGATTCTATTTCCTACATATGGTTGCTGGAGGCATTGTATTAAGCAAAAGTACTTGCTTCCCAAATTGCTTTCATTAAAAGATTCTCAAAGACATAGATAACGACTAAAAGTAGAGCGTTGTTATAAATATTTCAAAAGGAATATTCCAAGGAGACGGTTTGTCTGCGCTTCTGTTTATTTTGGCACCATTTCTTTTACAAGAAATGGGTAAATCTAAAGTTCGAAACTCGAAATCTTCACAATGGTGAGAAACATCTGGATTTAATAGCAGTTTTATCTGATATAGGAATGGAATTTGTGCAAATGTATTGTTCATATTTAATAGTTGAATGCTTAAAAAAGCTGTTTTATCCTGCCAACCCCAAATCTTTACACCAGTGATATATCTCTACTACCCTTGCCCTACATAATGAGTTATACAAACACGCGCGCGCACACACACACACACACACACACACACACACAGCGCGCATATGTGTATACGATAGGCTTTTACACAGTCTCCGTCGATCAAATCGGTCCGGGGCTATAGTAGAAGACAATTGACCAAGATGCCGCATAGAGGGACGGAACTCAAAATCACAAGGTTGCGAAGCGAACTTCTCAACCATACAACGATGTCTTTAAGAACAAGGGATGACAAAGATCTCACCAGCCGTTACCGGGATCGTTGTTCATCACCTTCAGCCGTCGCATCATAAATGTTCTGCTGAGTCAAGGGTGGGAGAGCTGAGAGTGTATCTACGAATGCTCGCGACTAAACAGGCACCTAACACAATTAGCGAAAGCAAGGTACATGCTACAAGTTCACATTCGCTTGCAAGTGATGGTTATGCATCTTCTGCTGGAAAGAAAAAAAAATTACACATATATAATACATATATAAACAGTATCAAAATGTTCTTTAGAAAAAATTACATAATTGAAGCTTATTTTGACAAAATCTGATTAACCTTAACCAGTTACATTTTCTTCAAAATTCTAAGAATTTTTTATGTCAACACATCGACGTTGGTTTCAGTTACGCGTTTCATTATATTTTCTCGTTTTGGCATATATATACATTTGACCTTTCTATTCTTAGTTACTTAATAAATAAATAAATATTTACTTCAACAATGAACAACGAATTACACGTGATTGTCAGAAAACTAATCGTGGCGTCGTGTGCTGACTTATCATAGTGCCAGGTCTCGCAAATACCAACAGGCGCAGAATAAGACTAGCTTTGCAACACGCAACTATGTTACGACACAGGACTCTGAAATGCGTTTAATAAAAAGAATATTTATTTTTATCGTAAACAAAAATGTTGTCGTAACTACCAACGACAAACACCCTGGTAGTAGTCACAGTCGTGCGTTTCTTGTTGTTAACTTGTCATGGTGTCGTTTCTGCTACTGTTATCCATTGTTCTTATGTTGCGACAGCTCTCTAACCTGTCGCTGGCTCTGCTGCTGTCTACCGACGGCCGTGCGCCATGTCCCGCTTGCTGTATGCTCGTAGTGGCTATTATTAGAATAAGGTGTCCAGTCCAATGTAACCGGTGCTTGTGCACCATCGCCTCAATACTCAAGATATTAGCTGTCCTCAGGACCTGCTTGTCTGGAGTATTTGAAGTCCAGCCAATATTCAGAATGTGTCTGAGACAGCTCTGATATACAGGAGACTGACTGGGAGAGCAATGCTTGTCATCGCCACAGATGGAAGAAGCAGGTTAAGGAGGGGTCGATACTTTTGAGAGAGCACGTATCCAGCATGAAGAACTTAAGCGTGCTGCTCGAAAGCGCACGGCTGGTGTAGTGAATGGGGAAAGCTTGGTCTGCAATGTTTGCAGTCGTGTATGCTTGTCAAGAGCAGGGCTCGTTAGCCACCAACGAAGCCGCAAATGCAATGTATAAGTTAGTCCTAGAGCGCACAATGTTCCTGAAGGTCTGCAACGGTCTTCCTCGATCACGAATGAACGACCATCATCATGTGTGTATGTATGTATGTATGTATGTTTGTTTGTTTGTTTGTTTGTTTGTTTGTTTGTTTGTTTGTACTTCTGTTTTTGAGTCATACACATTTTTCAATACAAGTAGTATTGATGGAACACACACACACACACACACATTCACACACGCACGCGCGCACACGCACATTCACATACGCGCGCGCACGCACACATGCACCCATAGATATAGCTAAAGCGAAAGATAAAAGGTGAAGGTCGGACAGATGTCACTTAGATTGTTGAAAGTCAATGGGTGCGGCCGCTTTATTTCCACTAAAGCGTTTCAAAGACGATTTCTGATAATTTCATAATTTTATCAATTTCTTATTAATTCTTAAATCATTCTCACCGGATATTACTAGGAAAAACCCACACACACTCATACACGCAATGGCTGTTAGTGCATTCTTTTTACTCTCAGTTTGTGTTTCTTTGTCCGCCATAGCATATGCATCTGGTCCGAAAGTTCGGTGTATGCTGACATACATATATACATGCATAAACACACATATATATACACACACATCGTGGCACTCTGTCGGTTACGACGACGCGGGTTCCAGTTCCAGCTGATCCGATCAACGGAACAGCCCGCTCGTGAAATTAACGTGCAAGTGACTGAGCACTCCACAGGCCCGTGTACCCTTAACGTAGTTCTCGGGGGAGATTCGGCGTGACACAGAATGTGACAAGGCTGGCCCCTTTGAATTACAGGTACAACAGAAACAGGAAGAAAGAGTGAGAGAAAGTTGTGGTGAAAGAGTACAGCAGGGTTGGCCACCGTCCCTTGTCCGAGCCTCGTGGAGCTTTAGGTGTTTTTTCGCTCAATAAACACTCATAACGCCCTGTCTGGGAATCGAAACCGCGATCCTACGACCGCGAGTCCATTGCCCTAACCACCGGGCCATTGCGCCTCCACACACACACACACACACACACACACACACACACACACACACACACACACCTTTGTGTCTGTGTTTGTGTCCACCCCCACCCCCATCACCGCTTGACAATCGGTGTTGTTGTGCTTACGTCCCCTTAACCCTAGTGGTTCGGCAAAAGAGACCGATAAAATAGGTGCTAAGCTTAGAAACGATAAGCCCTGTGATCGATTTGTTCGATTAAAAACCCCTCAAGGCGGTGTTCTCGCTTTCGCTTTCGAGATTAATCCTGCTGGGTTCCAACAACAACAACAACAACAACAACAACAATAACAAATTAAACCTCAGTAAAGTTACAACTGGAGTCGCAGGACAGAAGGAAACGGAGGGAAACCTTGGACGTGGTTCTTTTATAACTGACAGATTTCTTTTATAAAAAAAAGTCTGGATCTTATCTCGGCAAGGAACTCTGACCAATATCCACAGGAAAGAGACTCTTTACGCATGTCTACTTCTACATCTGAATGTGCCATGATCAATAACCGATCCTCTTTTTGCGTTGTGTAGGAGTTCTTTGATTCCTTCCTTTCCCGTTAATACATTTTTTTCTCTTCACCCCTCCCCCACCACACCATCAACAAGTTAAAGCTCTTAGTCCCACGTTACTATGGTCAAAAATGTTCCAATCGTAATCATCTATTTTATTAAAAGCTATTATCATTATTGAAATATTGCATGCTTAAGACTACAAATCTGAATCTATCTTTCCTGTTGTTTTTTTATTTCTTAAGAAAAAAAAAAAGTAGTACCGTATGAATTTTAAAAAAAAGGATTGTAACGGGGATTCGAAACCGAACACCTGGATACGCTGTTACATACCACGAGCTAACCACCATAGTTTCACATGATTGGTCTGTTTACCAACCAATCAGCGTGAAGAGTTGGTGCTAATAGGTTTCCTCGAACATTCTAGAATTTGACTTCCGGTCCCTTATAAAACCGTTCGGCGTGCATTTTTACCAGCTAGACAACTCAGGCTAAGACAGATGGTGTAGATAGAGGACAGGAACCTCCGTCAGCACGAATATGGCACAATTGTTTCCAGTTATATTGGGCAAGCCGCTTGTTACCGCATCAATAGCTTGCAGTAATCTCTGAGCAGTATACCTCTTCCAGTATGTAATTATTGCTGTTGTTATCTGTAAAAGGCCAAATATCATTGTCATTGCAGCTGCCACCATAACCGTATCATAGTCATCACAGCCACCAGTTATATCATAGTCATAACAACCACCGTGGAGGAGCGTGGCTTAGTGGTTTGAGTGTTGTACTCATGATCGCAAGACAGTGGTTTTGATTCCTGGACAAAACGACACATTGAGTTCTTGTGCAAAACACTCCTGTTGCTTCGGAATAAATCAAAAATAATGATGGGTTTTTGCAAGTCGCTAAGTGCCTTAGTATTTCAGCTGGTAGTCCTCAATGCCAGCGCACTTGCTGATAGGAGAGAACTCAAGGGGACTTTTAAAACCTGGTCACACAAAGGCATGGGGATCCACCATAAAAGGACATTTCACTTGTTGACAACCCTTCATTCCCTCTGAACTAAAAAAAAAAAAGCGGGGAATACCATACCACGTCCTCCAAACCATCAACTGGTGAACGCATCTCTTTTCCTCCTCCATGTCTCATTTTATAAACTCTGCACTGAAAAACACGCTCAATCTTTCCTACTCACAATTGCGGTTTCGTGGAAACGCTTCCTAATCTACAGATATGAAATTACAGACGTTAAAGTTAAATAGTAATAGATCGGAAAGGGCCTGTTAAGGGTTTGCAAGGAGAACTCTTACTTTACAGCTATCCTACTTGGATTATCAATATTAAATTGTAAAAGCAGGAGTGCTAGGATCTATAATAGACAAATGGTTAATGATGATAGTTAAACACTAACAGGATTTCAACTGTGAGATTACAGTTATGCTGTCACGAGAAATACCACTAACAGCAGAAGCGTTAGCCACAGGATTGGCATATAATAGCTTTGACAAATTGTTAAATATGTTTGTTAGACGCCAATAAAAACTCGGCTGTGAAATTACAATCATGCGGTTACTAGAATACATAAGAAGTGTGATACCAGTTTGTGCGACTAGTATCTAATAGGTTAGACATAAATGGTTAACTATGATAGTTGGATTTCAAGAATACCTCAGCTGTGAGACAACAGCAAATTCTGTGGTCATTAGAGAAGATATACGTAATGTCAGGGACGGAAAAGAATCTCTGTATTTCATGCTGTGTAGATAAATGGTTAGCAATAATAATACCTCATGTATGAAATAACAACTGCGTGGTTATTTGAAAACGTTTATGTAATGACAGCGGCGGTAGGAACTCCGGCTTGGTAAATATCCTTTCTACTATAGGAACAAGGGCCGATATTTAGGAGGAGGGACCCCAGTGCTCAACTGGTACTTATTTTATGGACCTCGAAAGAGCGAAAGGCAAAGTCGACCTCAGAGGAATTCGAACTGAGAACGTAAAACCGGAAGAAAGGCTGTTAAGCGTTTTGTCCGGCGTGCTAACGATTCTGACAGCTCACCGCCTTTCCGCCGTGATAATCTTTTCTACTCTAGGCACAAGGCCTGAAATTTTCTTGCGTGAAACCAGCCTGTGATGCAAAAAAAAAAAAGGCCATCGGCCGCTGGTCTAGAGCGTAGAGGAAACTGAGACTAAACTGAAGTGGGTAATGGTAGGAAGTATATTTTCGGTGTGAAATACGTTTGACGAATGTCTTACATAAGGCAAGAACTAAAATTATAACATAACGTCTCTCTCTCCCCCTCTCTCCCTCTATATATACATACATACAAACATACATACAAATATATATATATATATATATATATATATATATATATATATATATATATATATATATATATATATATATATATATATATATAACTACTGTGATTAGATTAGAATCAACTAGGCTGATGAGAAGAATGTTGGAAATTTAAAGTGGATGGACAGCAAGTAAATGGAATTAGTATTAAGTGCAATCATTTCAATAGTACTAACTGTGAATCACTCCTTCAGGCTGACATCTTCGGTGTAGGATCCTGTATTCAAGGAAGGAAATAGCGAAGCAGCATGATATTAATAATAATGACTTCTAACATAAGAACAAGGTCACAGAATTGGGAAGAAGAGCTGGTCGCTTTTCTCTCTATTGTAGCGCCACTCCAACGATCTCAGTCAAGGGCGTCTTAGTCTTGTAAAGCAGCAATGGCGACCCCGGTAGTGTTAGTGCTATGAAAATAACACTCAGTGTACGCCGTAAAGTGGTCGTTGTTATGAGGGGCATCCAACTGTAGAAACCATGCCGAAGCAGACATTGGAGAACAATGAAGTGCGCAGATCCGTCGGATCCGGTCAAACAGCCCAAACCGTGCCAACATAGAAGATGAACATTTTGATGATGATGATGATGATGATGATGATGATGATTTAGTTGATTAAATCGACTCCGGTATTTCTAGCATGTTGAATTGAGACGTACAGGCTCCCTCACTGATGCTATTGTTACTGTTGTTGTGACAAGCACCCTTTGCCCTCCTCGCCCACTCCTGCAGACTACATTCCACAACGACGACGACGATGACGTGGAGGAGGAGGCTGCTTGACTGTGACGTCATAGTCATCTTCGCTGATGCAATAAGTATTGTGGCATCTGTTATTCTCCAACGCAAATGGTTTGCACTCGTTCACACCAACTTACCTACCTACCTACCTACCTACCTACACACATACCTACCTACCTACCTACATACATACATGCATACATACACACAAACACATACACATATACATATATACATAGTGAAATATAGTACATACACATATATTCATGTTTGCATATGTGTGTGTGTGTGTCTGTGTGTGTGTGTTTTGTGTGTGTGTGTGTGTATGTGTGTGTGTGTGTGTTTTGTGTGTGTGTGTGTGTGTGTGTGTTCAGGACAAAAATAAATAAATGCGCCCCTTTTAAAGCTTAGCCATGCTCATGGGCCCGGTTTCCCGGTTTCTATGGCGTATGTGTTCCCCAGCTGGACGGGACGCCAGTCCATCGCAGCGTGACTCATTTTTGCCAGCTGAGTGGACTGGAGCAACGTGAAATGAAGTGTTTTGCTCAAGAACACAACGCGTCACCCGGTCCAGGAATCGAAACCACAATCTTATGATCATGATGCTGACACCCTAACCACTAAGCCACGCGCTTCCACTATTCAGGACAATGTCGAGCTAAATAACATTTTAGGCTTTAAATACACCAACGGGATGATCAGGACTTGAAGTCTTTTCTTCGTGGGGCGGCTTGACAAGAGCTGACCGGGAGCAAAGCGAAAAGAATCGCATCAACGTGGCAACGAGAGAGAATGAATCTTTTCTACTCTAGGCAGAAGGCCCGAAATTTTCGGGGAGGGGGCCAGTCGATTAGATCGACCCCAGTACGCAACTAGTACTTAATTTATCGACCACAAAAAGATGAAAGGCAAAGTCGACCGCGTCGGAATTTGAACTCAGATCGTAAAGACAGACGAAACACTGCTAACCATTTCGTCCGGCGTGCTAACGTTTCTGCCAGCTCTCCGCCTTACACACACACACACATATTCTTTTCTACTTTAGGCACAAGGCCCGAAATTTTTGGGGAGGAGGAGAGTCGATTAGATTGGCCCCAGTACGCAACTGGTACTTAATTTATCGACCCTGAAAGGATGAAAGGCAAAGTCGACCTCTGCGGAATTTGAACTCAGAACGTAAAGATAGACGAAATACCGCTAAGCATTTCGCCCGGTGTGCTAACGTTTCTTATTTCTTTATTGCCCACAAGGGGCTAAACATAGAGGGGACAAACAAGGATAGACAAAGGGATTAAGTCGATTAGATCGACCTCAGTGCATAATTGGTACTTAATTTATCGACCCCGAAAGGATGAAAGGCAAAGTCGACCTCGGCGGAATTTGAACTCAGAACGTAATGGCAGACGAAATACTGCTAAGCATTTCGCCCGGCGTGCTAACGTTTCTGCCAGCTCGCCGCCTGACAGAGAGACAGAGTATGGAGTAGTGCTTGTTGCCTATCGGTCAATGACACTATGATTCATGTCTGTACCAAACAGTTTTCATTAAGCTCTTGGTCTTTAAATCCACTTGACGATTGCTGTGTACTAGGAATTTGCTATTAACGGACGTGAAACAAAAACTCGTAGACCGCTTATTCCCGAGAACAATTACATAATTATTTTTTTAATCTTATCATATTTTACTTGCTTCAAACATTCGACTGTGGCCATGCTTCTGTCATTCGACTGTGGCCATGCTTCTGTCATTCGACTGTGGCCATGCTTCTGTCATTCGACTGTGGCCATGCTTCTGTCATTCGACTGCGGCCATACGTAGGAATGAATATTCAAAGGTGAACACCCATAACGATATTATTATTGTTAATATTATCTGCGGTAAATATAAACCATTGCTAATAATAACAGCGATAATAAACCTGGTTACGGGTGTCGAATAGCGTTAAATAACTATAGAATTTAAACTAGCATTAAACATAAGGGCGAACTAGGCGCCTAACCTGATAGAAATATGAGTTAAAACCTCAATAAAATCACCAACAACACTGAGAATATAACAGACAGCAACAGTAAAAAATTAAGACATATCGTCACAGTTAATGTCACTTGGATATTCTTGTATCATGATTTCAAGTTCTGGTCCTCGATCCTCAACTCTCCTCAGCAAGACTTACCGAGCGAAAAGTTCAAACACACCGCACTGAATTCTATCGGTCGAACCGCTAACTCACAGACACTAATGCACAGACACTAATACACACACACACACACACACACACACACACACACACACACACACAAATATATATATATAATAGAAATATGCTTCAAAAAGAAAATAGAAACTACACGTAGAAAAGATATGGGGAAAGTAAGACGGGCTTCTTTCAGTTTCCATCAACCAAATCCACTCACAAGGCTTTTTGTCGGTCCGAGGTTATAGTAAAAGACACTTGTCCAAGGTGCTACGCAGTGGGACTGAACCCAGAACCATGTGGTTCTTAAGCAAGCTTCTTAATACACAGCCACACCTGCCCCCATTTATACATATATATGCACTTTCACTTACCCAGAACATGTCAGTGAAGGTGTGCTTATGTGTGTGCGTGCGTGCGTGTGTGCGTGTGTGTTTGTGTGTGCATGTGTATATGTGCGTGTACGTGTGAAAGAGAGAGAGAGGTGGGGAGAGAGCATGGAAATTACTCGGATGCGTGGGAATAACTTTTCAACGTGAGTATGAGCGTGTGTTGCCACAGAGTGTGTTTGCATCTTAGACTCTCTCTCTGTGTTTCTCATACTCACACTCATACACACGTACACATACATAGAGACAAAGATACATACACGCTAATATACGTATACACATACATATCCACGCACACAGACATACGCACACATTCCCGCGTTTTCACATACCCCTATACACAGAAGCTGACACATACACACACATGCATACACACATATATACATGCACTCATACAGACACACACATACACGCTCACATAGCCACACATATACGAACACACGCACGCACATACGCATACACACACACACACACACACATGCATACGTATATACAAAAGCACACGCACAACACTTACACACACACACACATGCGCATCAGTTCGGTTGACAGGGTCAAACTAACATAGGTCGGGTGGCGTGACTAAGATATGTACGTGTGGGAGTATGAACGAACGAATGGGGTGGA
>NC_142947.1:8704664-8709664 GCF_046866305.1 Octopus bimaculoides
CCCTTCAGGATTACTGAAATTGTTTGAAATAACAGCGAAAACTCTTGTAAATGACACCCAACTGTTTTAGCAAAGGGAAAGAGCGCATTAAAAAAATGTAGTCCAGGATACATTATCCCCAACCAAAAGAGAAAAAAAAAGACAAACGAAAAAAGAAGAGTAGGTGGTTACGATTGGAAAAACCATTGGTTATAGGTTTTGTTCGATCAAAAGCGATCTAAGATGAGAGAAGCTGAACACTAGCATGATGATGATGGCCATTTTTCCTCCGCTTCTTTCTCGAACTTTCTCGATGAGCATAAAAGGTGTCTGCAACGTGCTTCCGGTACTGTCAGCTATTGTCAAAACATTGGAGACACACTGTCTGACTGGTGTGTTAAAAAAAAATGGTGAAGGCGGCAGAAATTGGAAACGATTTTAGCCTCAATATGTTTGTCTACATGTGTGTGTGTGTGTGTGTGTGTGTGTGTGTGTGTGTGTGTGTGTGTGTGTGTGTGTGTGTGTTACAGATAATGATTCACTCCGTTACTACTCTGAGTTTCTACTTCCGGTATTGTCAGCAGTTGTCATAATATTTGAGACTGTCTGATGTGTATAAAAATTGCAAGAAAGAGGAGGAGAGTGGAGACTTTGAGAGTTATTTTGGCATCTATTCTGAGTGTTATTTATTTATTTATTCATTTATTCATTCATTCATTCATTTATTCATTCATTCAATCTAAACTTCTGCGTAAAAATTGGTAAGCCATGACAGACTTTCATTAACTTATCCCAAATCATAGGACTACGGCCATGATGGAGAGGATTTTAGTCGAATAAATCGACTCTAGAGCTTATTTTCTTTTTCAAAGAAAGCCTGTTACTTATTCAATCGGTTCTTTCGCCGAACTATTGAGTCACGAGGACGGAAACAAACCAACACCGGCTGTCAAGCAGTGATGGGACAAAGATAAACATACATATATGCATACAGGATGGGCTTCAGTACACTTTTCCTTAATCAAGTTCGCTCATAAAGCATTGTAAAAGATATTTGCCCAAGGTACCGCGCAGCGGGACTGAACACTAAACCTCATCGTTGTAAAGGCAAACTTCTGAACAAGAAACAAGTGTATTAGTTTAATGCTCGGGAAGGTGAGAAATTCTTTTACATTTCGAGCCTACGCTCTTCAGCAGAAAGGAACACGATGAAAAAAACAGAGAGAAAAACAATACTTTGGGAGCTAGCGGTCAATCATGGCGGCTATATATATATATATATATATATATATATATATATGTATATAAATGTGTGTGTGTGTGTGTGTGTGTGTGTGTGTGTGTATAGATATATATATATATAGATAACACACACACACACACACACACACACACACACACGCACACACACACATGCATATATACACACATGTATGTGTGTGTGTTGTTCTGAATGTAGCTATCTCTGTATTTATGTGTATGTATATTTTAATGAATATTTATACAGACACGCGCGCGCACACACACACACACGCACACACACACACACATACAGGTTTGTGTGTGTGTGTGTGTGTAAAGAAAATGTGTTGATAGAGCAGTAAAAGGGTGAAATAGAAAATGGCGGCGCTGGTGTTAATTGGGTTGGAGATGACAGAAGGGAGGAGAGGGGAGAATAGCTATGAGTGTTTATAAGTAGCATAAGTTTTCGTGGATTTTTCAGAGAGAAAACAAGCAATAACCTTGAAGAGTTGTTTAGCAGAGGAGATGAAAAGATGAAAGCGATAGAAAGAAGGTTAGTGATGGTGGTGGTGGAATAACAACAATAACGAACAACAAATCACCTCCAATCGCCATGATGTGATCACGTGATGTCTCACTCGCTTACCCTCTACCTCACGCTCGTTTTGCATCTTCCATTCTTCTTTCGCATATCTATCTATGTTCGTCTATCTATCTATCTATCTATCTATCTATCTATCTATCTATCTATCTATCTATCTATCTATCTGTGTATCTGTCTGTCTATCTATCTATCTATCTATCTATCTATCTATCTATCTATCTATCTATCTATCTGTCTGTCTATCTCACTCCCTTTTCATTCGCTGTCCTTCACCTTGCTTTATTCGCGGTCATTTCTAAATGAAGACTGGTGGCTGGTGAGAATTTGAATGGGTGTGGTGTTTGCCGTGTGGTTGGTGGTTGGTGATTACGTGAGAGGATGTGGGGTGGGCGAGGAGATTATGGGGGTGGGGTGATTGCGGTTAAGGTGATGAAAGTGGGCTGGTAGTTGTGTTTGTAGTGGTGGTGGTGGTGGTGGTGGTAGTAAGATTCTCTCGTTGGCTCATTGCTGTTGTTATTCAGTTATTTAGCTCCAGAGAATGTTGACCACATAGCAGCTCCTTGCGATGGTGATGATGATGATGATGATGATGATGATGATGATGATGATGATGATGATGGTAGTGGTAGTGGTGGTGGTGACCATGATGATGATAATGATGTTGATGATAATGAAGATGATGATGATGATGAAGACAATGATGACGATGACGATGATAATGATGATGATGATGACAATGATGATGGTAACGATGGTGATAACAATGATGATGATGGTGAGGCGGTGATGACTACTAAAACGATCACGACCTATGACGACGACGATGACGATAGTTCAAAGGTCAGCCTTGATCGTACAGAAGTATGTCCAAAGACATTCAGAAGGGAACACAGGTCCCACGACTCCATACTGAACCCTAAAGACCGGTGGGGTCGATTTATTCGGTTAAACATTTCAAGTTGGTAACCCAATATGGCCGCAATCCAATGCCTGAAACAATTTAAAATGGAGGAAATTCATGCAGTATGAGAAACACTTTTTCTTATTTCTTTACTGCCCACAAGGGGCTAAACATAGAGGGGACAAACAAGGACAGACAAACGGATTAAGTCGATTATATCGACCCCAGTGCGCAACTGGTACTTATTTAATCCACCCCGAAAGGATGAAAGGCAAAGTCGACCTCGACGGAATTTTAACCCAGAACGTAGCGGCAGACGAAATACCGCTAAGCATTTCGCCCGGCGTGCTAACGTTTCTGCCAGCTCGCCGCCTTTATGAGAAACACTTTTTCTGAACGCTTCACTCATATCCATTTACATCATGAAATGAGGTGTCTTTTATTTTTTTATTGCTTCACAGTCATTATGTACTGATATATATATATATATATATATATATATATATATATATATATATATATATATATATATATATATATATATATATATATATACAGATACACAAGTGCATATCTTTTTTAATGTTATCTTATATAAATGTGGCTTAAATCTGAATTTTTAGAACATACCATTCCATGATATCTATATCTATTTATATTTATTTGAAAGCTTAGCCATATCTTTTTTCTCTAATTTTATAGTTTTG
Source organism: Octopus bimaculoides (assembly GCF_046866305.1). Classification (NCBI taxonomy): domain Eukaryota; kingdom Metazoa; phylum Mollusca; class Cephalopoda; order Octopoda; family Octopodidae; genus Octopus; species Octopus bimaculoides. The sequence continues at coordinate 8,708,098 of NC_142947.1, forward strand.
CATAAGTTCATTGCCCTGAGAGCAAAACTAATTTTAATGTACAATTTGAGTGGGCTGTGAAAGATTTTTTTCCGGAGTAAATAATTTTTTTTGCTATTTAAACCTACTTCATGGTATATTTATATACTTCGTGTATAAAATCACAAATATTTATGGTAAATAATGTAGGACCTATATTGTGCTTAAGCAGGGTAACATTTACCTTTTGGTTTTTATCTTTTACTGGTTTTAGTCATTGGACTGCAGCCATGCTGGGGTATGAGGCACACACACACACACACACACACACACACACACACACACACACACACACACACACACACACACACACAGGACGAGCTTCCACACAACTCCCGCCTACCAGATTCACTCGCAAGGGGCTTTAGCAAGACGCATGCCCAGGGTGCTGCGAAATTACCTGGTCGCAAAGTATACTTCTTAATCAACAGCAATTGTTCAGCTGCCTGGAAACAAACTCAAAGACATGCGCAGATACGGACACGGACACGCACACACACACACACACATACACATGCACATACGCACGCACATACACATATAGATGCATACATACGTACGCACATACATACATATATTATACGGCGGGCTTCCGCACAATTTCCGCCTACCAAATTCAGTCAGTAGGCATTGGTCGGTTCGGGGATATAGTAGACACTTCCCAAAATTGTTGCGCGATGGAACTGAACTTGAAACCACGTGGTTACGCAGCGGACGTCTTAATTACTGTAAAGCTAATTAGAACAAAAAACAAAAAGAAAACATGTGGGTTCTTATTAAATTTCTTTCAATCACTCATAATATTTCAAATTTTCACAATAAAACTGCATAATTTTAAATGCTTTTTTCTTTTTTTGTCTTTTATTTGTTTCACTCACTTGACTGCGGCCATGCTGGGCACCATCTTTAGCCGAGCAAATGGACCCCAGGACTTATTCTTTGTAAGCCTAGTACTTATTCTATCGGACAAACATAGCCATAAAGATACACACGCATAAATACATACCTATATATATATATATATATATATATATATATATATATATATATATATATATATATATATATATATACGATGGGCTTCTTTCAGTTTCCATCTACCAAATCCACTCGCAAGGCTTTTTGTCTGACCGGGGGAGGCTATAGTAGAAGACACTTGCCCAAGGTACCACACAGTGGGACTGAACCCTGAACCATGTAGTTGGGAACCAAGACTCACCAAACGGGAATATTCTTAAAAAAAAAAAATAATAAAATGATGTTGAAGTGAAAACAGAAAGGAAGAAGTACCAGATTTGAAAAGAAGTACAGTGTTGGAGCTAAACAACAACAACAACAAAAAATAACAACAGCAGTACCCTCAATACATTTTGCATGGCGCTCTCCCGTTTCTAACCACTTCACAAAGCACAGGCACCATATTGATTTCTGAAATTGCTCGCCACCACCATCACCACCAACACCACCACAACCAACAACTGCAACAATAACAACAACGTAACCATCAAGTTTGTCAGGTATTTCATTTTGTTGACCCAGCAACGACGAA
>NC_142947.1:8712164-8737164 GCF_046866305.1 Octopus bimaculoides
CACACAGACGCACGTGTTCTATACGTATTTATGTGTGAGTGATAGAAAGAAAGAAAGAGAGAGAGAGAGAGTGAGAAGTAGTGAGAAACGGTTATAGGAAAAGAATGCGTGTTTTCAGCAATGTAATTAATATGGTAACTTAACTAATGCTAACAGATTTTTTTGTGAGGAGAAATACAAATATTTGCATTAATTTAAACATTGCAAAGCACAAACATACACATACAAACATGTATGTATGGATGTATGTATGTATGTATGTATGTATGTATGGATGGATGGATGTATATGTATTTATGTTTGCATGTATGTATGATTTTAAGTATGTATATATGTACTTTTGCGTGTGTGTATGTGTGTATACATACATACAGGGTGATTAAGGTATTTGAGGACATACCCTTGTTGGGTCATTGCGGCAATTTTTGTTAACTCTGTATAATCTTTGTTTCAGAAAATAATAATGGCTGATCCTCAGCTTACTCAAGAAATGAAGAGGTATGCTGTTATTGTGGTTATGAAAGATGAGCATAGCGATTTAGAAATATCTCGATTTTTAAAAGTTGCCAGATCTTTCGTCAACAAAGTTTGTAAGGAGTTAGAGACTGAAGATGGAAACGTATCACCAGTAACAAAGCATTCTTGCTCTTAAAATGTTCATTCTTGCTCTTAAAATGGCGTCCATTCTCATAAACTCGTCACTTTAGATTACTCCACAAGTTTTCCATTAGATTTTAGTCGGGGGAACGGGCAAGCTACTTCATTATTCGAGGTTCACAGAAGCCTAATTATTACAGATACTCTGTAGTTAGTTTTCTCCGCTGAGTGCGAGGGCGCATTATTTTTCATAAATATTATGGTTGTCTTGAAGGTGTTCGTTTCTTTTTTTTTTAACTAAGGTTCAAGTTGCTTCCTCAGAAAGGCTATATAAAGCATCCGCAGTCATTTTAACACAGCCAGGCACTTTCCGAGGACCAACCATAATACATGCCCAAATCATGATGCCTCCTCCCCCATTGCTGGCGTCTCAAGCGCTGATGACGATCTCGTCCATTTACAACCCATCCCTTGCTCCAATCATCAGCTTCATCAAGGGCAGCACGAGTTCCGTCCGTAAACAAGACTTTTGAAAAGTCGACCTTTGTGTTATCTTCTGCTCATTTCAGACAATTTTGTACGTGTATTTTGTTTAAAAGAGGCCTTTTAACTGGTGTCATTGGCTTACACGACCTTTTTCAGGTGACATCGGGTAGTTCTGGACGCAGTTGTTACGCCAAAGCACTTGGAAAGTTCTCCACTTGTAAGACCTGTCTTCTTTACAGCTTCCCGCTTAATTCGTGACAGAGAACATTGAGAAATAGCCCTCGACTGACCCTTGTCGGCTCTCTTGCGTATTTTCGTACGAGTTGTAGCAATTTTTGTTTTTTTCACAGATTGGTGATATTTTCTAATTATTTTAGATATCTCTAATGTTGATTTACCTCTTGCAAGTTCAGAAGTAATAATAGATTTCTTTGAAACAGTTAAGTCACATTTACGACCCATAATTACACGATTACCAGACCATTTATTAATAATTTGGAACACTGAAAGTTCGTGGAAACCATGCAAATGGCCGTAGTTTGTTTTCACTTGCGCAAAACCTCACGTTTTTTACGCACCACGCGCATATAGCTGTTGCCATCTTTCTGTGGAAATTTTGTTGAATTCCAATGAGTAGTTTTTAGACAAAATTTTTAAAATGTTACGTCGCAAATAATTCGAAACGCAGTGTGTATGTGTGTGTGTGTGTGTGTGTAAGCGTGTGTGTGCATGTGTGCGCGTGCACGCCTGCACACACACACACACACACACACACACACACTTATGCTCATACATAGGAACACAGTATCTTGTTTTATATCGTCACTGCTTCACTTGCTTCCGATATTGTTGTCGATGCAACATCTGTACGTGCATAGGTGAATATGTATCTGCGCGCGCGTGATTGTGTGTGTGTGTGCGTGTGTGTGTGAGAAGAGGGAGAGGGAGAGAGAGAAAGATGGAAAGATAGATAGATAGATAGATAGATAGAGAGAGAGAGAGAGAGAGAGAGAGTGTGTGTGTGTGTGTGTGTGTGTGTGTGTGTGTGTGTGTGTGTGTGTGTGTGTGTGTGTGTGTGTGTGTGTGTGTTACATAAGTTCTATGTAAAATAATTTGGTATTTCACTCTTGAATCACGTTTACGTTTTGTTGCACCGTTGTTCTTCCGTACATGTGCAGCAGCTTTTGCAAGGACTGAGCTACTTCAGTTTTTTTATTCATTTCTGTTCAACTCGCATAAATTAACATGTAAAATAACATTGTTTGTAAGTATCTCAATCAATACAGTTTCGACAAACTTCTATCAAGATCATATGCATACAATCGTTACAAAACTAACAAACAAATAAGAAACCATGTGTGTGTGTGTGTGTGCGTGTGCATGTGTATCTGTTTGTGTGTATTGATATTTAGCAGAAGAAACAGTGACTCTCGGACCTTGACTCAATCTGTTACTTCTGCTAAATATCAATAAAAAATACACATATACTCATATTTTGCATCACCATGCCTATATATATACATACACACACACACACACACACACACATTTTTGGTGAGAGAGCCAGTCGATTAGATCGACGCCAGTACGCAGCTGGTACTTAATTTATCGACCCCGAAAGGATGAAAGGCGAAGTCGACTTCGGCTGAATTTGAACTCAGAACGTAACGGCAGACGAAATACCGCTAAACATTTCGCTTGGCGTGCTTAACGTTTCTGCTAGCTCACCACCTTAAGGTACATAATAATCACACATACAAACATTCATATACTTCCCTTGTACACGCACGCACGCACACACACACACACACACATAGTCGCACAGAGTTGAAACGCTGCTTGAATTTTCTTTTCAGCGTTGAATGTTCACCATCCCACTTTCATTGCGCACATTCACACTCATTCATATGACTCCCTTTTACATACACGCACACATATACTCACGCAGAGTTGAAACGCTGTTTGATTTTTTTTTCACCGTTGAACTTCCATCATCCTACCAAGTTTCCTATTCATCCATCACCCCTTCCTTTCTCATTCATATGTTGTGACGGAGAAATACACAAGAGTATTATTATAGTACATATTTTAAAATAAAAAATGAAAAAGCAAAACATATGGCATCGCTCTAAAACTTTTAACTTAGAGAATCTAAACAGATAGACTCCCTTACGGCTGTTTCTAGAATAGCCAAGCACATGGATCTTATATTGAGTAAGGATTCCATAAGCTTGGGATTCTGTCACCGGAGAGGGAGAAATCAGAAAAACGTAGAAATGAAAAGAAATCCCCATCGTCGCCACCTTACCCCGTTTGCTTAGCAGCCCTCACTATTTATTTCATTGTCCTGTTTTTGTTACCCTCCGCAAAATCCCAAATTTATCGACTCCGAAAGGATGAAAGGCAAAGTCGACCTCGGCGGAATTTTAACTCAGAACGTAGCGACAGATGAAATACCACTAAGCATTTCGCCCGGCGTGCTAAAGTTTCTGCCAGCTCACCGCCTGTGAAACTGTTTTCCACACAGTTTCTGTCTACCAAATTTGCTCACAATCGGAACGAGGCTACAGCAAATCTGAATGCGCAGTAGGTCTGAATCCGACATTTTGTAGTTGCAAAACTAACTTCATAACCACACAGCCATGCCTGATGTCCAGAAAAATAATGATTTTCACTTTTAAATTGTATCAGCATAGTTGTGGTATGCGCCATCTGCAAAATTTTATTTAAAAGATTTCAAAATTGGGGTAAAGTATTAAGCTGTGGTTATGCTTCAAACATTAACCTCTACGATCGGTTAAATGGAACAATCGGTGAAGTTTAAACGGACAAACTTCCGCCTTATTACTATGAATTAACAACAGTTTACTGTATACATATATATAATAAACAATATATATATATGTAAATATGTTATGTTATACATGTATCTATGCATGTATAGATATATATGTGTGTGTGTGTATGTATGTATGTATGTATGTATGTATGTATGATACATCGCTGACCACTACACATATTTTTTTTTATTTCCTTGTTTCTTTCTGTGTTCCTTTCTGTTGAAGAGCGTAGGCTCGAAACGTTAAAGACTTTCTCCATTCCCGAGCGTTATACTGATACATCCATTTGCTGTTTACACCACCTGTCTTCGTATGTTGTTTTTCCGTAAATTCTCCCTATATATATATGTGTGTGTGTGTGTGTGTGTGTGTGTGTGTGTGTGTGTGTGTGTGTGTGTGTGTGTGTATGTATGTATACACACACGCATATACACATATGTGTGTGTATGTGTATCTATGTGTTGTGTCTACGCTTGTCCCTGATTATTTCATTTCAACCGGTGTTCGTTTGTTTATGTCCCCGTAACACAGCGGCTCGACAAAAAGAGAGACCGATAGAATAAGCACCAGGCTTAAAAATTAAGAACGGAGCGTGGCCTGTTTGTTCGATTAAACTCTTCCCGGCGGTGCATCGCCGCTCTTACGCCCCCGCACGCACGCACACACACACACACACACACACACACACACACACACACACACACACACATCGACAGGCATACATACAGTCATGTGCACCTAATCAAATATTTACACTGAAGCTCACTTACGCAGACAAATTCGTGTCGCACTCCCCAACCCAGACATGCACGCACAGACAAAACATTTCATTTCTCCCTACCTAATTGCAGCTGTTTCCGGTTGGTGCAAAAGAATTACGACTACTACTACTACTACTACTACTACTACTACTACTACTACTACTACTACAATAATTTTAGCAGTAAGACTAGCTGCACAACAAATACGCACATACATATTTTTTTGTTCATTTGACTGCGCCCATACTGGAGCATCGCCTTAAAGGGCTTTTTTTTTTTTTTTAGTCGAACAAATTGACCCCCAGGACTCGTCCCTTGTAATCCTAATGCTTATTCAATCGGAATTCTTTTGCTGAACCTCTATGTTACGGGGACGTAGACACAACGACATCGGTTGTCAAGCGACGGTATGGGGACAAACACAGACACAAAAACACGCACATAAATACATACATACATACATACATGTTCTTTGGTTTCAGGCTGGTAGTGATGAACCGAACTTTCGAATTGAAACGAGCAAGAAAATTCTCTTCGTCGGCTTCAGACAGTTCCAGATTGCTCGAGGACAAAGTGCACCTTGTGCGTTTCTGTTCAGGAGTCAAAAGGCGAGGGACCCACCTTGCAGAAACCTTTGGGAACCCAAGTTCTTTTGTCACAATGTTGTCTGCTCTTTCAGTTGAGATGCCCAGTCTCTCGGCTATCTGACGACATGATATTCGACGATCTTGCATTATCATACCAAGAGCAAGGTCAATGTCGTCCTCGGTGGTTGCAGTTTGAGGTCTCCTTAGTCTGGGATCATCTTCCACACTTTCCCTGCCACGCTGGAATTCATTTACCCAGCATTTGGCTGTTGGATATGAAGGAGCATTGTCTGTTAAGGTTCTCACCATATCTTCATGGATTTCTGATGGAGTCATGCCTTTCAAATGAAGCTACTTTATGACAGCACGATACTCAGTTTTCTCCATTTTCCTTGTAACCTCGACACTTGTTTATTCAAAAATCTGCAACAAAAAAAAAAAAAATATCAGAATCATGAAAATGTGCAAAAATACTCTCCAAAAACTGTACTTACCAGAGAAAATTGTTTCAGCTACCTAGTAGCCCCGTTTCTAGTTTAGGCTCAAAACTTTTCATACACCCGAGGGTTTTGGGAACGTAACACGCGCGACAGTCGAAGGATTACTGTATATATAACACAAGAAAAAAAAAAAAGGACAAACGTATGAAAAAAATGAATGAAAAAGTGAAAAAATGAAAAGAATGGAATGAAGATACTCGGCCCCCATCCCAGCTCCGAGCAGCCTCATTTATACCGCTTCTCTTTTCAACCCAGTTCCTTTAAGAATGTCTGTTTTATACTTTTTCAAAACATCGGTGTAATCTATAATTAATGGCATCTCATCTCTGTCCAAGTTTACTTCCCAATACTCATACCCATCATCAAATCTTTCCAATATTTCTGTTTGTTGTTTGGTTAATATCACACAAACCTTCACATTATCAAACCCCTCAATCTCCACGCTTTTTTTACGTCTTTCCATGAAGCTGTCTCCTGGTTTAATTTTTCATTTATGTCATAAATCATACCTACAAAAATCTTTTCCCCGTTTAGCTGGGGGGGGGGGGGGGGGAAGTTTGGGGGTCCTTGTGTGAGTGTGTCTTTTTTTGTTTTTGTGTCGGAGGGGAATGAGTAGGCTTAGTGTCTGTGAGGGGAAGGTGGGGCTGAGAGGGTGTGGGTGTGGTTTGGGGCTTTAAGTCCGTATTACTGTTTCTTATATATATATATATATATATATATATATATATATATATATATATATATATATATATATGTACACACACGCACACACAGAGTTTTTTATTCTCAACATTGGTTTCGACGGAGTGGGGCTTGCTCGTGAAACCGAACAATTTTTCAAATAAGCTTTATTTAAAGAAACATAAAATAGTCTGGCTTTAGCTGCATTCAGTCCTTTATATATATATATATATATATATATATATATATATATATATATATATATATATATATATATATATATATATATATATATATATATATATATATGTATATGTATATGTATATATATATATATATATATATATATATATGTGTGTGTGTGTATATATATATATATATATATGTGTGTGGTTTCACGAGCAAGCCAATGTTGAGAAGAAAAAACTGCGTGCGTGTGTGTGCGCGCGTGCGCTTATCTGTGTGTACGCGCACACGCACGTGTTACACAGGATATATGAAGAAAAAGAAAAGAACGAAGGAGCGGCAACCAACTTTTTGAAGTTGGGGGTAGGACACGTAAAGCCGTTCTACTTGTCTTACTTGGTGTCCTTCTGTTTTTGTAAGCAAAATTTGCAAGCAAACGTTTGAATTCAAACATCACCAGCTCGGTGTTCTTGAATAATATACTGAATAACGGTTTTATTTAATGCTTCACCAATTTTAAACATATTCACTGCGGTCTTGCATTCTCCACACTTCCTTCACATGCAATTTCACATCAGTAGAGAATAAATACTGTCATTTTCTCGTCATTAGCTCCACTGAGTTTCTTCCAAGAGCACAAATAATTAAATTCATAACCTACACATATGCATGCATATCTATCTCTCTCTCTCTCTCTCTCTCTCTCTCTCTCTCTCTCTATATATATATATATATATATATATATATATATATATATATATATATATATATATATATATATATATATATATATATATTATAAGGTTTTTAACTTTTAAATTTTCATATTCAAAAGAGACAGAGACTTCAAACTCGATATATCGATTTATTCACCACTCTATGTTAACATTTCTGTGCCAAACTTATCCAGTGACTGGTCCATTGGATTTTGACATTTGGCACTTCTTCAGGAGTGGTTACCATCGGAACAAAACACGAAAAAACACATACATAACGATCATTAAATTCTTAAAATCCTTAAATTCTTAAAATCCCTAAGGTAAGTTCTTATGCTATATTGGTAACGGTTGCTACATCCTCTGGAAAATTATTATATATATATATATATATATATATTACGGAGATGTACTTGCATAGCAAGTGACCTGATCTGAGATCGTGTGCTGGAACGAAAACAATTGCAGCGTGGAAGGTGTTTATAAGCCATTTAAAATAACACACAAAATCCGTTAGATTCACTTCAACATTTAAATTTAATTTGTCAAAATATTTTCGTCGCTTTGAGACCGCGACCTGTTCACTGACAAAATTCTGTGCTGCATCTGTGCTGTTATATATATATATATATATATATATATATATATATATATATATATATACGAGGGGCTGCTGAAAAGCGCGTTTAAGGGCATCGCGAAAGTTCTGCAGTGTGTTAAATTATAAGGCACCAAAAGAGAATGACTCTCCCAAAGCACAACATCGACCCCATTGGTCCACTGGTACTTAATTTATCGGCCCCCGAAAGGATGAAAGGCAAAGTGAACCTCGGCGGAATTTGAACTCAGGACGTAGCATCGGGGCGAAATACCGCTAAGCATTTCGTCCGGCGTGCTAATGATTCTACGAGAGAAGAGAGAGAAAGAGGGACATAACAGGCATATATACATTATACACACACTATACAAATAGACATACAATTTCTATGCATTTTGAATGTAAAACTTGTCAACAGGTCATGTGTGAAATGACATTGTGCGTTGAAGTGGGACAAAATGAAAGAAAAAATCAAGGTCATCACGTGATATCACACAACCGCACACCTGGACACCATGCTACCGTACACTAACACATCACGCTCCCCGCTGCACACAATGCCACACGACACGACCAAATCACACCACCAGTTGTTTGAATCTGCTGGTAATAGCAACCAAATCTCATTGTGCTGTATTAAAAGAACAGAAAAAAAAAGAAACACCGAAGGGATGAAAGGACGCCTTGCCGAATGTAATTCTGTGCATATTAAATAGAACGGGACGATCACAGCTGGAATTGTTGGTTGTTCAGCCTTGACTAACCTTGTGCTAAATAACATCATCAATAAACCATGTCACACAACGCTTCAATGTAACAAAACATACACAAGTCACACCTTGACACCATACAACATGTCATTCAAATACACACTAAAACAACACCGCACCACAATACTAGCACTAAATGCAACACAGATCATGTGTCGGCAGCCAGCTAGAAAAGATGTTTTCCTGGGGCTAAAAAGTAGTAACATCTTCCTACGTAGGAATGCCACTTTGCGTTGGCAAATTGACTTTATATATATATATATATATATATATATATATATATATATATATATATATATATATATATATATATATATATATATATATATATATATTAAATTAAAATTACGATAAACGTAAACAAACAAACGAAGTTTGCTTTTAGAAGCGTTGAGATGTCTTAGAAAGTTAAAGAAGTGATTTTAAATTCTCAATCGCAGGATAATGCTAATAATATAGCCTGAACAGGATAAACTACCCCTATTTTGCAGAAAAAAAGTGTAGGTGGTTAGCTATACCCCTGCGCGTATATATATATTATTTAATAAACACAATATATGTTTTTACGTGCTACTATTAGTTTCATGTGTTGAGAGCATGCCAGACAGTATTTTTTTAACACGCCTGGTGTCCTAGCACAATCATCAGACACTTTCCACATGACGTAAAAAAAACTAAAACTGGGCAGTGCTTGATGATTGCGCTAGGACACCAGACGTGTTAAAAATACTGTCTGACAGTTTCTTAGCTCATGAAACTAATAGTAGCACATAAAAACATATATTGTGCTTATTAAATAATATTTATCTCTCACCAGATGGATTACTTTTTGTTGATCTAACCTTCACGGTACAGTACACGGAACAGTATATATATATATATATATATATATATATATATATATATATATATATATATATATATATATATATATATATACGTATACATACATAAATATACACATACATACAAAATATATATATATATATATATATATATATATATATATATATATATACACACACACACATACACAATATATAAATACACACGCACTCTTGTATTTAGTAAGGGAAGTTGAGATAGAGAGAGGGAGAAAAAGAAAAAGAAAAAGAGACAGACCGACAGACAGAGAGAGCAGATATATATATATAGCTTTATCGCTTCTTGTCATGCTGTTTATATCAAGATTATCTTAATATATAAATCTGAAATTGTGTGTTTGTGTGAAGCCTTTTTGAATGTTTATAGAAATCCACATTTTCCACTTTTTCGTAAAAAATTTTACATCAATGGAATTTTCTCGATCTGAACTTTCCAGTGCAGTAATTAGATTTTTAAAATTACGTTTACTTTGTGTGATTTAAGGGAGATTTGGCTGTTGTTTCTAGCAACTTTTATATTTCATCCCTGCTACCTGGAACGTCATTCTTACATACGCGCTCAACATAAAAATATAGAGAGTAAAAGTAAAAGAGGGAGAGGGAGAAAGTGATACATACAACGTCATACATTAAACTTTCATCTCAGTATTCTTTACCTATTTTTCATAACATAGATACGTAAAAACACACACAACCACACATACATGACCTGTGACAACAACATACACATTGCTCTCAATCTCTATTCATTTCTCCCCCTCTTCCTCTCTCGCTCTCTCAAACGTATACATGTGCAAGTAAACACAATCATTCACATCGTGGTATATTTACAAAACATTGATGGCATAACTACAGAGTTGTATCCCCCAACTTTGGAAGGTCATAACTTTCATAAAAATGAATATTTATTTATGAAATTTTCTATGCATATATTATTTATTATGTAGATTCCAAATATACAAAAATTTTCGGTGAAAGTGTTTTGGAAGGGGGTGGGGTACAATATTCGGAAATTCCACTTAAATTCCTCTTAACTTCCAGGAAAATGAATATTTTTTCATGAAATTTTGTACAAATGTATCTTGATGTATGTACATTTCAAGCATGTAGGAAGTTTGAAGGAAACAACTGCAGGTTATTTTTGAGAAGTGTTCCACACTCGGTGGTGTTTCGGAGCAAGTCGTCCATATTTGTTTCATTTTTCTCTATTATGTGCTTATGTGCATCCTTAGATTTCTAATGAAGTAATAGGCAGTGAAGAGAAGCAGTCATAAGAAAACTTTTAACTACCCCTATTCCTTTCTCTCCCCCTCTCTACCTCTTCCTCTCTCGCTCTCTCAAAAGCATACACGTGCAAGTACACAATCATTCAGTAAAATATAACTCATGTTCGTCAATGTTTTGTAAATTTACCAAGATTTTCACTAGGGTGTTAGGGTTAGGGTTTTAGGGTCAGGGTTAAGGTTTAGGATTAATGTTACCGTTACGGTTTTTAGGGTCAGGGTTAGGGTTAGGGTTTGGGTTTAGGGTTAGTGTTAGTGTTAGGATTAGGGTTGGGTAATCGTGCGGGTGTTAATCTGAAAAATTACAGATATGTGAAAAGTACCGACACTGCCATCTATTATAACTTTTGTTGTTCTGTTTAATACATACATAGATTATGCCTTCAAAGAAGAGAGTTTGCTGGGGAAAGACAGCAACCGGTTTAAAATGACAGAAACAGACTGCAGTAATGCACCACATTCCAGAAGCTATTTTGAACATAATGCAAAATGGTGCATCAACATCTTCTGTCCAATCTGATAGAATTCTGGCAAAACTGTGTAGCAACAGATCGCCAGCAATTGCTTCATCAGAAATTGCCGTCCTAGCTCTTGCTAAAAGGGATTACCCTGCTATATATAATCAGGGCAGCGCAAAAAGTTGTTTTGCACAAGCATTTCTATAGCCAATTACACGGATGAAATTTACGTATGCTTAATAATTTTACGCAAAACAGCCTTCAGACTTTCCCTATTAATTTCATCGTCTTTTGAATTATGAACATATTTACATCATAAGGGTTTTTTCGTTGTAAGGCTTTCTTTTTTAGTTGATTTTCAGCTAGCAAGACTTATCGTAGATGGCATAATAAGTCACACCCGGACAAGGTCGGGTTATACTGCTAGTACAATATAAGTCAATAATTGTTTGATCACTTTTATAAAACCAGTTTATACACATACACATACATATATGTATGAATGTATGTATGTATGTATGTATATGTGTGTGTTTGCGTGTGTGTGCGTGGTGGGATTGATGGGGGGGGGTGTCTGAATGTAACTGTGTGGGTGTTAATGTGTCTGCATTTAGCAGTGCGTTTCCTTTTTTTTTTTTATTCAATTCGTGTAAAACAAAATGTAAAATAGACAGATCCCCTATTGAGATTTTATATATAGAAATCACTAAAAGCACTGTGAGAGCTGGGTGGTTGCTAGAAATAGCAGCCGTCTGGCAAAAAACAATAAAATGAAAAGCCCAAAGACTCCCAGTAATTCTCATCCATCTATCTACCTATCTTCTGTCCGTCTGGTTGCCTGCCTGCCCGCCCGCATCTCTGTCTTTCTGCTTGTCTCTATATTTGACTCACTGGCTTGCTAACTAACGTACTTATATATATATATATATATATATATATATATATATATATATATATAGAGAGAGAGAGAGAGAGAGAGAGAGAGATAGACAGACGTAAACACACCAGCATCGGTTGTCAAGCGATGTTGAAGGACAAACACACACACACACACACACACACACACACACACACACACAATATACATATATATATGCACAAACATATATTCATACACACACACACACGCGCGCGCGCGCACACACACACACACACACACACATACATATATATATATATATATATATATATATATATATATATATATATATTTCATTTCATTTCAAAGTTTCAGCTCAGAGCTGCGGCCATGCTGATGCACCACCGTATAGAGGTAGATAGATAGATATATACGACGGGTTTCATTCAGTTTCCATCTACCAAATCTTCTCACAAGGCTTTGGTCGGACCGAGGCTATAGTAAAAGACATCTGCCCAAGGTGTCACGCAGTGGGACTAAACCTGGAACCGTGTGTTTCGAAAGCAAGCTTCTTACCACACAGTCACGCTTGCGCCTGTATAAATAGGTATATTTTTTGTAGGATCTTGGTTGCCAAAGGGTTCAACTCGAGGTAGCTATGCATTGTTAAAGTCTGCTTGATGGTCAAGATGCGTAAAACTTCATTGTCAAATAAAAGAACTCAACTATTTTAAGTAGAATAGATAATGTTTTTTTTCTTCTAATAATTGAATGCGACAAACGTACTGTATGTTTCACTGCTACCAGAACTCGTCAAGCACTATGAGGCATAAAGAAATTACAATTTATAAGTGTAACATGAGCCACGAGCATGAAAGAAAGGAAGGAAGGAAGGAATAAAGAAAGAAAGAAAATAAGAAAGAGAGAGAGAGAGAGAGAGAGAGAGAGAGAGAGAGAGAGGAGAAAATAATAAAAAACTAAAAAGGCTGAAACATTTAGTTTATACAGAATGGTTACATGAAGTTTTCGGGCGAAAACTCTTAGTATATTAATTACCGTATATACTCGAGTAATAGTGGATCTCATGTAAAAGTCGACCCCGTATTTTTGGCCCAAAACTTGGGAATTTTCCATAGACCCTGTATAAAAGTCGATCCCAGTATTTCATGACCAACAGAACAACATTTGTGGGTCAAATCACCGTATTATCGTGTACGTAGAAATAACACTGTTACAAAATTGCGTGGTTATTTCACTTTAGCCTATTCTATAGGTGGAATGCTTGATGCTTATAATGGAATGCTCGGTGCTTATAGTAAAACACCATTTAATAGCGAGCACTACACATTTCTTTGGAATTTTTGATTATTTTTTTCTTCTATTTGAAAAGAAGAAGCTTTCCCAAAATATTGTAGTATCATTGAATAATCTATGTAAAGTAATGCAATATATTTTCTGTTTTCATATATTGATGTCACCTTGTATATTTTATCTAATTTCTCACAAGTTGAAAGATATATATATAGTAAATCTTGTACTTATGTGTAAGCCTATTTTACCGAACCGCTAATTGCAGGGACGTAAATAAACCAACACCAGTTGACAAATGATGGTTGTGGTGGTGGACAAACACAGCATCAACGTACACGCGCGCGTGCGCGCGCGCACACACACACACACACACATGTATGTGCACAGACGCTTTCACATACACCCATATGTACCAGAAACGAGGTGACTGCAATGCGAGCTGACTAGCCTTGTCCCACGTGTCACACAATGTGTCACACTGTAACATTGTACAACATTGTGACGCAGTGTGATCGAGGATTAAATAAAAGGTACATGCGCTCGTGGATTATTTATTCAAAGGGCTAACTTTGTCACACACCGTGTTACATACTGTGAAACACCGTATGACATCGCGTGACACCGGGTCGAGTTGGATCGCCCAGTGTTACTACACAGGAGTTATATTCAACGTAATCTGCCCATGCAGAAGACATGGACGGATCCTAATTGCGTTATATAATACAATACGCAAGAGCGTCACCGTAACTCGAATCTTAACGACACCACTCGTTATTGTTGTTGTCAGTTGATGATGATGATGATGGTGGTGGTGGTAGTGGTGGTGGTGGTGGTGGTGGTGGTAGTGGTGGTGGTGGTGGTGGTAGTGGTCGTGGTGGTCGTGGTCGTGGTCGTGGTGGCGGCGGCGGCGGCGGCGGCGGTGGTGGTGGTGGTGGCGGTGGTGGAGGTAGTGGTTGTGGAAGTGGGGATGGGCGTGCGTGTGCGTGTGGAAGTGGTGGTGGTTGTGGGGTGGGGTGGTATACGTGAAGTGGAAGTGGTGGTTGTGGTGGTGATGACGTTGACGATGATGATAATGATGATGGCGGTGGTGGTGGTGTAATAGTGGTGTTGATTGTTGTTTTTGTGGTGGTGGTGGTGTGGGGGGGGGGGGGGTGATGATGATTTTTATTATTATTGTTTGTGTTTGTCTTTGTTCCCCTGTAGTGTTCTGTTTACTCTTGTTGCTGCCACAATTACTGTTGTTGTTGTTGTTGTTGCTGCTGCTTATTCAAACGTTTACTGACGTCATTTTATTTTATTTATTTGTTTCTTCTGGTAATCAAAACTCATATCTGTATGTTGTTGTTATTGTTGCTGTTTATGATGATGATGATGATGATGATGGTGGTGGTGGTGGTGATGATTATGATGATGATGATAGTGATGGTGTGTGTGTGTGTGCGTGCGCGTGCGCGGGTGTTCAGGTTTGGTTTGTCTACGTTCCGTATTAATGTAGCTGTGCATACGTGACTTAATAAATGTCTGCACACCAGTGTGTGTGTGTGTGTGTGTGTGTGCATGTGTGCGCATGAATGTGCGCGCGCGTGAGTTTTTATGTGTATAAATATATGCATGAATATACACAGACATACATGTACACACACAAGCATACGCACACACGCACACAAAATACGCACACACTTGATTAAGTTAAAAAATGTAAACGATTGGAAAGGTACTCAACACATGCTGTAGAGTACATATATATGCAATAATATTCGTCGATTCATCCATAACCACTTTACACTGTGTTATCATTTCGGTTTTATAAATATAGCCCGAATGCTTGTGACCCGTACGAAACTGTAACTATCTGCAGAAGGAACTGTGCCTTTATGCAGAAATCCTTGTTTTTGCGAACCTTTCAGAATCATAACTCAATCCAGTTTCAGGTTTTGTTTGTAATGAATATTGTGTTGCGGTCCATATGGATCTTGTGGTAACATTTACATTTAATACACGAGTTTATATATAACACCAAAAGTGCCAATATTTCTGATGATATTTTAAAAATGTAATTGTAGAAATACGATTCCATTACCACTGGGAACGAATGCCTCCGTAAACACATTGTATACAAATGCTCTGTCCAGAGTGATGGTGGTTGTTACCCTTTTTCAGTTCCAAATCAAAGTCTGATCGACCAACACCTACGAAGAAATACATTCCGACCGTGCCCATCACGCTTTTTATTGATAACATAGACTGCTACACAATCTGTTATGTTCCTTCCTAGAACTGTGTGATGATAACGATGATTATAGGGAGGAGAGATTTGACTGCTGTTTCTAGCAAATCAAGGAATTACCTAAAAGGCTCCTTCGTTGGTTTCATCTCGTCGTCGTTTTCGTTGTCATCGTTACGAATGATGTTACAGCTGCTGCTGTTGTTGTTGTTATTGTTATTATTATTATTATTATTATTATTATTATTATTATTTAATGCTGTTGTTAATATTGTTCTTGCTCCTACTGCACAACCACCAAGAGCCCCTTCTTCCTCCTCCGCTTCCACCACCACCACCACCGACCACCGTCACCGGCACCGCTACGACCAACACCTCCACCAAGTCCAAAACCACCACGAACACACCCTGTCACCACCACCACCACCACCACGATCACCACCACTCGCCGACACCACTGCGATTACTTATTGCCAGTATTGTTACAGGTCGTTGACACAGACATATCCCACCCAATGGGCAGCTGATAGCAAGGCTACAAGAACACAACACATGCCTATATGCATGTGCGTGTGTGTGTGTGTATACACGAACATACATATACATATATATGTATGTATGTATTTTTATACATATATATATATATATATATATATATATATATATATACATACGTATATATATACACATATACATACATATACATATATATATATGTACATATGTATATATATGTACACACGCATATATGTACACACACGTGTATATATATACATATATATACATATATATATGTGTATATATATATGTAT
This sequence comes from Octopus bimaculoides, assembly GCF_046866305.1. Lineage (NCBI taxonomy): Eukaryota > Metazoa > Mollusca > Cephalopoda > Octopoda > Octopodidae > Octopus > Octopus bimaculoides. The sequence goes on from NC_142947.1 coordinate 8,728,718, forward strand.
ATATGTAGAGGGGGTTGGGAAAGTGTTTACATCTTACGCCTTCCTTTCTGCCTTCATTTATTTTCAACATGCTTTCTTTTTTTAATCCTACCCCCGTTTCATCTCTAACACACACACACACACACACACACACACACACGCACGCACGCAAGCACGCACGCACGCACGCATAGAGAGGTACAATCTTTGCACAGGTACAATCATACGCACACATTTGATGGGTGCGTACGTGCGTGAGTGAGTGATTCTGTGTGTGTGTGTGTGTGTGTGTGTGTGTGTGTGTGTGTGTGTGTGTGTGTGTTATGTTATTTTTGTGTTAATCTCATTTAATCTGTGTTTGTGTCACTCTAGCTATTTTATTTATCTCCTCAGTTGAGGAGTTGTGAGTTGTGGAGCACATGTGTGTCAATTGTATTTACATTTGTGTATGTATATGCATTTAATCATGTATGCTATGTATTTATATGAGTGTTTGTATACATAAAAATAAGTATATATGCATATAGGCGCAGGAGTGGCTGTGTGGTAAGTAGCTTGCTTACCAACCACATGGTTCCGGGTTCATTCCCACCGCGTGGCACCTTGGGCAAGTGTCTTCTACTATAGCCTCGGGCCGACCAAAGCCTTGTGAGTGGATTTGGTAGACGGCAACTGAAAGAAACCCGTCGTATATATGTATATATATATATATATGTATGTGTGTGTATATGTTTGTGTCTGTGTCCCCCCAACATCGTTTGACAACCGATGCTGGTATGTTTACGTCCCCTGTAACTTAGCAGTTCGGCTAAAGAGACCGATAGAATAAGTACTAGGCTTACAAAGAATAAGTCCTGGGGTCGATTTGCTCGACTAAAGGCGGTGCTCCAGCATGGCCGCAGTCAAATGACTGAAACAAGTAAAAGAGTAAAAGAGTATATGTACATATTTATATATATATATATATATATATATATATATATATAATTGAAAAAACTGGAGTCAATAAGAAGGAGTACGGTTGGGCATTTATTTTTTAATCGCTACAATTGTTCCCACGCAACGTAGTTCTCCGGGCGTGCAGATACTTGATTATGTAACCGTTTCCCTGCATTATGAGATCTAACTGTGTTTCCTCAGGCGATATGTAAATTTTGTCGCCGTCAGTAATCCCTCAACCATCGCGGGTTTTACGTTCCAAAGTCTCCCACAAAAATAATTAAAATCTAAAAAAAATACAAATACCTATCGGCCGCAGAAACCCGCGATACACTGAGGAATCCGCAATATAAATTTACATATATTAGCTAGAAAAATCCGCGATGTACGGAGTACATAATAGGTGAACTGCGATGTACTGAGTGCGCGATAGGTGAACCGCGATAGAGGGAGGGATTATTGTATCTTGGTATTAATTGATTTCACCTTTTGCACGTTAGTACTTAAGGATCATCAGCCAAGCTTACTGTATTCATCTATTTTTCAAAATATTCATCCCATTACACTGTACGCGTTTGATATATACATATGTGTGTGTGTGTATTCAAATACACATACAAACGGAGACGTATACGTATACATATATACATGCGTACATAGACACATGCTCACATACGTACACATACCTACACACATACATGCATTCATACATACATTATACATACATACATACATTATACACCTACATTAGACATATATGTGCTTAACACCACGTCAATCCAATTTGTGAGTGCTATAGAGCTGGAGCAGACGACAGCACGTCATTAATGATGTCGAAAATGGCGATGAAAGGACTAGAGCAAACCAACTCGTTTATTGATTAATCGAGTGATCGGAAGACTGGTCAAGCAATCAATAAGTTAACTGGTTAAGTAGTAAACTATTTCACTACTATTAATTTTAAAACTCAATTATGACAATTGCGTGTATTGTTTTGCCCATGAAAGGATTTTAAACGAAGTGCAGCTTGCACAACACCACGATGACTCTCACTAGCAATATTAAGAATCCTCCCCACACACACACACACTACTCGTTTCAGTCATTTGATTGCGGCCATACTGGAGCACCACCTTTTAGTTGAACACATCGACCCCTTTTGTCGAACCACTAAGTTCTGGGGACGTAAACACACCAACATTGGCTGTCAAGTGATGGTCGTGGAGGTGGGAAAACATAGACACACACAAATACACATATATACGGCGGGCTTCTTTCAGTTTCCGTCTACCAGATCCACTCACAAGGTTTTGGTTGGCCCGAGGCTATAGTAGAAGACATTTGCCCAAGGTGCCACGCAGTGGGATTGAACCCGGAACAATGTGATTGAGAAGCAAGCTTCTTATATATATATATATATATATATATATATATATATATATATATATATATATATATATATATATATATATATATATATATATATATATATATAGGGATGTGAGGATAAGATGTTTAATTTATGTCTCCCTAAGGAGCCCTTGTGGCAGTTTACAGCATGCTAATAGAAGATGGAGTTTGGTTTCCTTTCAATGTAGTTGTCCAAGTGTTCTTTGAACGTATCATTGATACCCTCTATCAGTCTGTACCTCCTTCTCTCCTCTCTCTCTCTCTCATCTCTCTCTCTCTCTTTTCTCCTCTCTCTCCTGTCTCCCTCTCTTCTCTCCCTCTTCTCTTTCTCTATTCCTCCCTCTCCCTCCGCTTTCTTTCTCTTTCCTTTCTCTTTCTCTCTCTCATTTTCCCACCCTCACTCCTCTGTCTCTTTCTCTGTCTGTCTGTCTGTCTGTCTGTCTGTCTGTCTGTCTGTCTCTCTCTCTCTCCCTCTCTCTCTCCTGTCTCCTTCTCTCTCCATCTCTCCATCTTTCTCACCTCTCTCTTTCCTCTCTCTCTTCATCTTTCTCTCCTCTCTCTGTCCCTCCCCCCTCTTTTCTCTCTTTCTCTGTCTTCTTTCTTTTTCTTTCTCTCTCCTTTCATTTTCTCTTTCTCACTCTCTTTCCCACCCTCACTCTGTCTCTTTCTCTGTCTGTCTGTATGTCTCTCTCTCTCTTTCCCCCTTTCTCCTTCTCTCTCCTCTCTTTCCTCTCTCTCCATCTCTCTCTATCTTTCTGTGTGTCTCTGTCTGTCTGTCTGCCTCTCTCTCTCTCTCTCTCACTCTCTCTCTCTCTCTCTCTGTGTCTCTGACTGTCTATCTGTCTGCCTCTCTCTCTCTCTCTCTCTCTCTTTCTCCATTTCTCACACCTTTACCTTGTCTCTTTCTAGGTCAACCCGTGACACCAGATTTCTTGTACTTTACCTTATGTCATTCTGATCTACTGACTTTCTGACCAATAAAACACATCCTATCACCTCCTCTTACCTTCATCACCTTCTTTCCTTAATTGCTTTTTTTTTCTCTCATTCCCTCACCCCTTTCCCTCCTACTCTTTCTTTCTTTCCTTCTTTCTTTCTTTCTCTCTCTCTCTCTCTCTCAATATGTCTCTTTCTCTTTCTCTCTCTTTCCCTCCCCCTCAGTCTTTTGCACTCGTTCTCGTTGTCTCTGCACATAGAAGCGTGTATGTGTATGAATGTAAGTATGTATGTATGTATGTATGTATATATGCATGCATACATTATGTCTTATGTGATATATACGCTATGGGTCTATTGTGTGCGTGTGAGTATGTGTGCGTCTTTATATACGTGAGGGTGTGTATGTATGCATGTATGTATGTATATATGTATGTATGCATGTATGCTTGGATGTATGTATGCATGTGTCTATTATGTGCAAGTGTGTATACGTGCATGTGCGTATGTGTGCATATTTACATATGTGTCCGTGTGTATGTATGCATGAATGCATGATGTATGTATGTATATGTAAATGCATATATCTGCATGCATATATAACATTCTTCTGTGTATGTATATATATTTGTGTGTGTGTGTGTGTGTGTGTGTGTGTGTGTGCATGCATGTGTGTGTGTATTTTCATTTTTTTCATTTTATCTAGTTTCAGCTCATGAGCTGTGGCCATGCTGGGGCACCGCCATTGTTAGCATTTACATAATTCTACATATCCATTAGGGGTTTGTGGGTTTGTAACAGCGATTCCTCAATTAGCCGTCTCTCCCTTGGTTTCGAGAAAGCCTCCATTTAAAGTGACACGGGTCTTACTCCAAGGAATATTGTAAAATTCTCCTAAAAATCATAATAGCCCGAAAAAGTAGACCATTTCATTGAGAAGAAAGATTCTAAATGGTATATTTTCTTTCTACGGCATCTGTGTTTCGTTTCATCTACATGGGCACATGAAACGTGAAACACAAACCCAGGAAGGAATAGACCACATAAAAGGCCTTAAATGGGGGAACTGGCAAGTTTGTAACATCGTTCCTAGAAGGTTACCTTCAAGCAATCCTGAAACAAGAAATCACCCCTGAGCACATTCTACACAAAAAAACCTTTGGAAATAAATCTAAGCCATGGAAAACCAGAACTGAAGACATTCGCTACACGTTGCCATCGGTGAGAGAATATCTTCTAAATACTACCTTCCCGTAAACCATGAATTTAGTAACCGGAACAATCTAGAATAGAGAAAGAATAAGCAAAATAAAAATCACTAAATGTGAGCTTATTGATGCGGATCGATTATAAGAATATTGGCGGAACCTAAAGCTAAAAGCAGTAGTAACCAAATTATAGCACAATGGTATTGATTTTTTTTACCCCTTTTCAACCACAAAATAAAAAAAAGGTACATGAATTGTTGTACATGTGAAACACTCGCTTGAGACATCAATGTGATAAAAATAAAATACAAGAGAAAGAAGACCGTTGTTAAGTGGTCTGCAAACGCAGTATTTGAAATGTATTTTCAGCTTTAGTCATTAAGTGCCAACCTATCAGGGTCAAAGTATGGTTAAGATTAGGACCTTGGAGAAAGGGCGTATGTCCGGAATGCATATATGAACGTACCTACAAAAAGATATATAATGTAAAATAAATTACACCCCCCCCCCACCGAAACAGGCGAACAGTTGAAAAAAAAGACTAGGACCGGCATTAATACAGTACGATGGAAAGGTGTCTTCGATGTTTCGGACGATGGTCCCTCTTCAGAAAGACAAGGAGAGAGAGAGAGAGAGAGAGAGAGAGAGAGAGAGAGAGAGAAACAAGCAAGGCAGACAGAGATATAGACAGAGATAAAGAAAGAGGGAGAGAGAGAGAGAGAGGGGGATTTATAAGGAGAAAAGGAATGAAAAAGTCATCAGTCTAGAGAAGTGTTGTCCGATGAAGTGGTTTAAAAAATGGTGAGTGAGCGCTTGTGTCAAAGTGTGTGTGTGTGTGTTAGCACACACAGGGGGAGGAGGACTTCATGGAAAGTTCCGAGGAGGGGAGGATTTTATGGAAAGTTCCGAGGTGGAGGAGGATGTCATTGAAAGTTCTGAGGAGGGGACTTCCTGGAAAGTTCCGAGGAAGTGGAGGAGAGGAGGACTACCTGGAAAGCTCCGAGGAGGTGGAATTACGTCCTGGAAACTTCCGTGGAGGTGGACGAAGGGGAGGAATTACTTTCTGGAAAGTTTCGAGGAGTGGGAGCTACTTGCTGGAAAGTTTCGAGGAATGGGAGGAATTACTTCCTGGAAAGTTCCGAGGCGGGAAGGAGTTACTTCTGGGAAAGTTCCGAAGATGGTAGGACTTCCTGGAATGTTACGACGAAGGTGAGGAGCGGATGCATGTATGTATGCATGTGCGTGTATATGTGTGTATTTTAAGTGTTAGTGATCGCGCGTTGGTCTGTATTTCGAGATATCTTAGTGTATGTGAAAGGGTAAAAGCACGTTCGTAAGTATATATAAAAGATACTTGCGTATACACACACACACACACACACACACACACACACACATACACACATACATATATATATATATATCCACGCACACAAATATATAAAACCATAGACCCTTACACAAAAATTCAAAGAAACATATACATACTTGCATACATAAATACGTCCATACATGCATGCACACATAGGTGCGTACTCAATTTCACACACACACGCACGCATACAAATGCATACAATCACATACGCACACACGCAATTATACAATCGCGCATGCAGAAAACTACACACACACAGTTGTATACTCACACATTCACAGAGCCAGAAAGAAAGAAAGAAAGAAAGAAAGAAAGTGAGCGAGAGAGTGAGGCACAGAGAGAGAGAGAGAGACAGTGTGTGTGTGTGTGTGTGTGTGAGAGAGAGAGAGAGAGAGAGAGAGTGAGAGAGAGAGAGAGAGCGACAGACAGAAGACAGACAGACAGACAGACAGACAGACAGACAGAGAATGCGAGTGGGTTATTAAACTGCTAACTTTATTGGAAGGAAAACGAAAACAGTAAAAAAAAACAATGGGAAACAAAAACAAGCATAAACAAGGAAATACAAACCAAAATATAGTGAAAAAGCCAAAAGAGAAGCACACACGATCTCCACTGCATTTCACCTTGACATAATGGAACATTCCATCGCCGAGAAGTCTGACTCTCGAAGAATGTGTTTCCTTTCTCCATACAATTATAGCATGATTCCTTCATGGTTTCTCCAACGTTCACACTGAAGAGTGTTCTCTTACCGTCGTGATACCTGCCAGTGAATAACTGATCATTTGGATGACTTTTATGTAAAGAGGCCCCCCCCCGCCCCAATCCCACCGTTTCTTTCTCTCACTCATTCTCTCTCTCTCTCTCCTCTTTCAGTCACTTTCTCTCTCTTTCTTTCTTTCTTTCTTTCCTCCTCTCTCGCTTTGTATCTTCGTCTCTCTCCGTCTCTCTCTCACGACGCCATCTCGCCGCAATAACGTTACACGTCACAGCAACTTCACAGCGTTACAATCGCATAACAACGTTACAAAGTCAAGTCAGAAATTACGTCACACGCACAAAAATCATTGCACTTCACAATAACGTCACACGACAATAACATCTCACGTTAAAATAATTTCACCGCATCACAATAACGTTATGACGTCACGAAATCGACGCACGGTTGTTACGCGTCACAAAAGCGTTAACAAGTCACAAAACGTAACAAGTCGCACTAATATTACTCATAGTGTAAATAAATAAAGAATGGGATGTATCGCATGACGCACCTCTGGGATGAACTTTGTTTGGAAGAAAACGAGATGGTCCTGGTTAAAATGCTTTCGATCGCGGATTCGTTTGTTCAGAGATGACCGGAACCAAACAACAACATTACTGTTAGTTTTAAAAGAAAGAATGTATTTCGAACCATTTCCATTTTGCGTTCCGCTGACGAAGGTGACAGATGGACTCGTATATATCTATGCCAACACTAATCACCGTTGGACCTGCATGCCATAAATGTGGCAGCAACACACGCACACACAGGCGTAGACATGGACGTGTGGATAAGATGTTCGTTTCGCAAGCGAATGCCTTGTAGATTCAGTCTCGTTGCACGCTACCATGAACGTTATGGAACTCACAATAAGCAGTCTTTGTTGACAGAGTTTTTTGTTTTAGCTCCGCTGTCACTTTTACCGCTGAAGCTTAATGGATTTTTAAAACATTATATGTTTCCCTATTCTGCGGCCTCTCTCTCTCTCTCTCTCTCTGTGAGCTTTGCCTTCTGCCCAGCATTATGCTCGTCCAAGCACACACACACACACACACACACACACACACACACACACACACACACACACACACACACACACATACATACAATTCATATTCTATGAAGCTAACTCAATTACCAATCCTAAGAGTTAAGGTATACTATATTATAGCTAAAGTTACAAATTACGTAAATGGAAACGTGAGAAATCAGATACATAATCAAATGAAATAAAGTACGGCAAGCATAAAACTAGAGGCAAACTAAGTTGCGAAGTGGAGGACACGTTTTAGAGCTAACCCGTAGTATTATTACGTGTTTTAAAGTAGGGAGGCAGCGAGCTGGCAGAAACGTTAGCACGCCGGGCGAAATGCTTAGCGGTGTTTCGTTTGCCGCTACGTTCTGAGTTCAAATTCCGCCGAAGTCGACTTTGCCTTTCATCCTTTCGGGGTCGATTAGATAAGTACCAGTTGAACACTGGGGTCGATATAATCGACTTAATCCGTTTGTCTGTCCTTGTTTGTCCCCTCTGTGCTTTGCCCAGCCAAAGATCTACAATGTCTTGCACAGAGTTGGCATCCAAAACCTTTACTGGCAATAGCTGGCTGTTGTTGTAATTGGGTTCCATGTACCTGTGCGTGTCGTTTAAGTCCTCCTGCTGAATCACACTCCCTTCCACATGCCCGACAGACATGATTAGTATGGGGTGTAGCATCATCACCAGCGGCCTGGTGGTCAATCATCGGTCTTGCTTTATGACTACGAAGATGACTCATGAGTCCAGCTCTACTGAGGCACGGTCTTGCACAGACACTGCATGTCAGTGTCATAGGAAGAC
>NC_142947.1:8742164-8804664 GCF_046866305.1 Octopus bimaculoides
GTCACGCGATGGTAGAGGGACAAACTCAGATACAACTAACAAATACATACATACATATATACATATATATATATATATATATAGTGTCTTTTATTATATCCTCGGACTGACTAAAGAAGCCCGTCGTATATATATATATATATATATATATATATATATATATATATATATATATATATATATATATATATATATATGTATATATATATACGACGGGCTTCTTTCAGTTTCCGTCTACCAAATCCACTAACAAGGCTTTGGTCAGCCCGAGGATATAGTAGAAGACACTTGCCACGCAGTGGGACTGAACCTGGAACTATGTGGTTGGGAAGCAAGCTTCTTACCACACATCCACTCCTGCGCTTTTATATATATATATATATATATATATATATATATATATATATATATATATATATATGTATATGTGTGTGTGTGTGTGTGTGTGTGTGTGTGTGTGTGTGTGTGTGTGTGTGTGTGTGTGTGTGTGTGTGTGTGTGTGTGTGCGTGTGTCTATAAAAGAGATAAGTTATCCTGGTGAATATCGTATTATCTCTCAAATCGGTTTTGATGCCGGCTTCTCCACAACGGTACTCAAACTTAGAAAGAGATACTGTTATTGGTAACTCCAATCGTTGGATAATTCCGTGTTTCTATTTAGAATTGCAAATATTCCGTATAGTATTTTATAACGTTGAATACGAAGAGGATAGCAGAGGTTTATTCACATCCAAAACATTTTTATCAAAAAAGTTTTCTACAGCATATATAACACTGACCTACACACACACACATATATATATATATATGTCGGTGATCGATATTAGACAGGTATTGAGATCAATTCAGTCAATTGAACCATCCTCCCACGTTCAGCAAATACAATATACCACTTCTGTGTCACTCCAGAGAGTCGCTACGTTATTGAATCGACCGACTAAAAATAGCATCTGATGATCTGATGAAATAAGAGGCACGTTTAAGAACACGTAGTCCACGGTACACTAGGCCTGAAAAGGAAAAGGAAAAATATTTGGCGGGTTGTTCATGGCTGGAAAACCCGTAATCACGTGTTGCTCTTTTTTCTTTTCTTTCATTTATTTATTTTCTTTTTCTTAAATGGCTTATTTCGAGGAAGAATAGCAATGTTTATAATCCGCTTTTTGTGGGTAGGGAGAAGGAATCGAAGGAAGAAATGGTGGAAGGAAAGAAGGAAAGAAAGAAAGAAAGAAAGAAAGAAAGAAAGAAAGAAAGAAAGAAAGAAAGAAAGAAAGAAAGAAAGAAAGAAAGAAAGAAAGAAAGAAAGAAGGAAGGAAGGAGAGAAATAAGAAAGGAAAGGAAAAAAAGAAAGAAAGAAAGAAAGAAAGAAAGAGTGAATGAATAAATGAAGGAACGAACGAACGAATGAAGAAACGAGTGAAGGAAGGAAGGAAGGAAAAAGAAATGAAGGAAGGAAGGAAGCTATGCCCAAACAGGAGGTCTGATCCCGAGCCATGCAGATGAGTAGGCTATCATACAAGGAAAGAAACGCTTGTTATCCCGGTTACGTTATTTTTGCCTGTACAATTCTACAAATAAAATAATGGGTCAACCGGAAATTATGGTCGAAACTGAGGTGTTGGTCAAGTCGAGACATTACCAAAACGAGATATCGGTCAAACCTCCTGAAGAGGGTGGCCGGATCTACCTAATCGTTATACACTTCCACTACTGTTCGCATATTTTTACGAACGACATCTGCCAATATTATGAAGCAATTTTCAGCCCCCAGAAACAGCTGTAGGACCTGTAACACCATAAATTTTCTGTGTCTTTATACTCTGTGTAGGTTTGCTTCCTTAATATATAAATATCTATATATTTATACATGAATATTCATCGTCTGAATATTCTAATTCTTTGTTTTCTCTTGAATTACATGTAAGTGCATTTTGTGTTTCTAGCCCAAGCTATTTTATTTGTTTGCTTGCATGATTATCGCCAGATCTGCCCACTCGGATTCCTCTTATAGCCACTCTTTAGCCCGCTAACTTTGTTCTCCTTGTAGCTTTAAAGACAATATGAGAGTAAAGACACCACTAGGACATGAATGACGTCTCAGGACCGTAGCGACGGGCGAAATACTGCCAGTCTCCAACCACTAGACCATGATACGTTGTGAACTCCGGTTCTCGACCAATCACCGAAGCAATGTCGAGTAAACATCTAGATGGGTAACTGCTTGGGAAACTTAGGTGGTGTAAACATCTTAGGCGCAGGTATGGCTGTGCAGTTAAGAAATTCGCTTTGCAACCACCTGCTTTCAAGGTCAATTCCACTCAGTGGCACCGTGGGCAAGTGTCGTCTGCTTATAGCCTCGAGCCGAGCAATGTCTTGTGCGTATGGGAGCCCGTCATGTGTGTGTGTGTGTACGTGCGCTTGGGCTTATCGTACACCACCACCACCACTTGACAAACGATGTGTTGGTTTGTTTATGTCCCCGTAAGTTAGTGCTTCGACAAAAGAGCGATACAATAAACATGCGACTTAAAAAATAGAAACGAAGTACTGGGGCGATTCAAGGCACTGCTCCAGTATGACCACAGTCCAAACACTGAGCTAAGTAAAGGATAGAAAGTTTCGTTTTCACTTTTAGTTTCATTTCGTCATTCCCATCATGTTCTAATTCTCCGCCCATCTACGGGCACATTTGAATATTTTAAAAAATTAATTCGTTTTTCTTTTCTATAAATATTACAAGGAAGTTAATAGACTGATATTATCCGTTTGGCTGCGAGCAACAGTTCGTGGGCGTGGGTGGCGTCATCGCTCCGAATTAAACTAACCTCACCCAATCAGAGCTGGCGACATTGGGTTAAATATTGGGTTGTCCGGAAAGTTCATGCCGATTTTTAAAGGAAAGAAAAAGGTCAATAAATACTTGCCATTACGTTTTTAACCAATCAAATATGAACCATTTTGTTGCACAGTGCGTCTCCATCTTTCCTTTAACTTGAAAATACCCTCTTCCCAGAATTGAGGTGGTTTCATGACAAATAAGTCGAAAGGTAAGCTACTATAAATCGGCACGAACTTTCCGAACAACCCAATAATTTATACACACACACACACACCATTTGCCATTGTGATTAAAAGGTTCGCTTCGCAACTATACATGCTTTTGGTTCGATCCCACCTCACGGCACTTGGAACATTATATGCCTTCTTACAGAGTGCGGCAAAACCCATCAGACACTTCAGAGATTGATAAACGTTTAAACAACAAACGCATAACACACAACAAGCCCAAAACCATGATATGTTACTGTTTCTAGTTAGTTACTATCATCTACACAAGCTGGCACCGTGCTGTCAAAAATGACGGCTAATTGTAGTGTTTTATATATAAACATGGATGGTAAATCTTTTCTACTCTAGGCACAAGGCCCAAAATTTTTGGGGAAGGGGCCAGTCGATTAGATTGACTCAGTATGTAACTGGTACTTAATTTATCGATCCCGAAAGGGTGAAAGGCAAAGTCGACCTCGGCGGAATTTGAACTCAGAACGTTGCTGTTGTTGGCAACAGCCTGCTCGTGAAATTAACGTGCAAGTGGCTGAGAAATCCATAGACACGTGTACTCTTAACGAAGTTCTCGAGGAGATTCAGCGCGACACAGAGTGTGACAAGGCTGGCCCTTTGAAATAAATACAACAGAAACAGGAAGATACAGTGAGAGAAAGTTAATCGAATTTGCGCTTGTAGACAGTTGAGTCCGCTGCCCTAACCACTGGGCCATTGCGCCTCCACTCTCAGAACGTAAAGAGAGACGAAATACCGCTAAGCAATTCACCCGGCGTGCTAAAGATTCTGTCAGCTCGCAGCCTTATATGGATGGTGAATCAAATTAATAGTCATTATTGTTATCTCCGCGGAGGAGACAAGGGTATTAACATGTATACAACTGTTGCACAATGTGCGTTAAAAAAAGTTAACACAAAAATAGGTATTGGGGATTTGAACCCAGAACGCAAAGAACAAGTCCTGATGTTCTAGCGATTCTGCAGCCTTTAAATTCACGAACGGCAGCTCATATTCTAAAGTTTTGTAAGAAACGCGGCGATCAGGCAGAATAGTTAGCACACCGGACAAAACGCTTAGCGGCATTTCGTCCGTCTTTACGTACTGAGTTCAAATGTCACCGAGGTCAGCTGTCTTTCATCCTTTCGGGGACAATGAAATCAGTACTAGTCTAGAACACCGGAGTCGATCTAATTGGCTACACCACCCAACCCAAAAAATTTCAGGTCTTGTGCCCACAAGAAAAAGGATTAAAGTAATATAAGCCCAACTTTGCATAAAGGATCCGGGGTAATATTTGTTTTTAAAGTATTTTCTTTAGGGAAATGCATCGTCTATGCAATCAAATACGGTAATAATATTGAATCTAAGTTTTGGCACAAAGCCAGCAATTTCGGGGGAGGGGTAGGTCGATTACATCAACCCCAGTACTCAATTGGTACTTATTTTATCGACCCCAAGGGATGAAAAGAAAAGTCGACCTCATCGAAATTTGAACTCTGAATTTAGAGACGGACGAAATTTTACCTGGGCTGCTAACCACCCTATAGTATTAATTCATCTCCATTTTTTTTTTTTTTTTGGCAAGTATGAACTTAATCGAACTCAGTGAATTTGTGTCTTTAAAACAGGACAAATATTTTAATTAACACAGTCAAGATATGGTCGCGGAAATGAACGAAATTAAATACTAAATACGATATTGTCATGACAAAAATTTTATTTAAAAATAAACAATAAACATAGAATACACAATGAACTAAAGCCAATGGCATCACTGATATGTTTAAGGTGTCGGCAATAACTTCAAGATTGACAGATTTTATTAGAAAAAAAAAAAAAAAAAAAAAAAAAAAAAAAAAAAGAGATACAATGGACGAACGTCGCAAACATCACAAATTTGAAGTTATCGGCAACGACAAGGGAAGTAACTATTGTTATACTGTGCTAAAGTATCATACAAAATTAGGTTTGGGAAAGTGAAACGCAAAGTTCCGTAGTTTTATCAGACGTTTTCAGCAGTTTGCATTGTTCAGACATTTATATTATACATAAAACTACATTAAAAAATATATATACTGTAAATAATAAGATTCTAAAAAGCAGTTTTATTTTTTTTTATTTACATGAGTCAACATCTATGAAGCGACTCGGCCTCTTGGAAATAGCTGTCTTGTTTCAAATTTCAACAGAAGGGCAGCATTTTTTGAGAAAGACAGTTTGTTGATTACATCTACCCAATACCTCACCAATAGTTTACCTTTCATCATTGTGAGATCAATAAGGTTGATCTCAACTCTATTTGAGCTCAGCACGCCGGATGAAATTGTCAGCGGCATTTCTTTCAACTTTATGTTCCAACTAAAGGATCTGAACTCCGAAAGGTAAAGACGGACGAAACGCCGCTAAGCATTTTTTTCCGGTGTGCTAACAATTCAGTCAGCTCGCCGCCTTAAGAGTACAGTCGACAATGCAATGTGTAGCATTACTAAATATGCGCGATGGTCACAAGATAGCGGTTCTCCAGGCCACAAAAATGAAAAGTGTACACTGGAAAGGTCAGACCCTGAATATAATTCAGGGATCGACCCTATAGAGACTATAACAAACTATAGCGATGGAATCAATAAAATAAAGTGTCGTCTTGGTGATATTTGTATTGAAAATGGGTTACTGCAAAGCAGCTTGTCCAACGTTTTAAGTCTGCCGTAATGGTTTCTAAAGTAAGCATAAGGCTAACAATTTTGAAAGAGGGAATAATTAACTATATCTACCCTGGAGAAATGAAAGACCTGATCTCAACGCGATTTGAAACCTGAACATGAGGAGCAACAAGTCCTTTTTTTTTTTTTCAGACGCTCTCACCATTCTGCTAATACATTACCATACATTATTTCTACAACAGGCATATGGTCAGCAATTCGAGAAAATATGGTTATTTCATAAGACTGGCCCCTATAACTCACATACTTTATTTTCTCGACCATAGAAGGATGAATTGCAAACTTGAATTCAGCAGAATTTGATACCAGAACACAAAGAACTGGAAACAAATACCGCAAAGCATTTTTTGCGGTGCAGTAACGACTACCAGCTCACAGACTTATTCTGCTATTGTTCCAACACAGAAAACCTGAAATGTAAGGGAAGTAGTTGACTAAATCGAACCTTATACCGGATTTTATTGACACTGGAAGGATGAAAGACAAACTAACTTCAGGATTTGAACAGAAATGCAAAGGGTTGATTCTGCCGTCATCCTTTAAAACTAGTACAAAGGTGAGGGTAATAATTGATTAAATAGACTTTAATACTAGATTTTACTTTAACCACTCCGGAAGGATGAATGGCAAAGCTGACCGCAACAGAATCTGAGCGCAAAGCATTTTGCCCAACGTCCAAATAATTTAACATATGTACAACAGAAATTTGTTGGGAGAGGAGCAGACGATTATTAACCTCAAAGCATGCACCTCTTCCCCAGCTAACCAACAGAGTGAAAAGTTGGCCGTGGAAGTATTTGAACTCAAACCCTAAGATATTTTATCCAGAATCTACTGCGTAATAATACCTTGAATCTTCAATCAAGAGCAATTTTGAGTGGAGGAGGAAGTAGGGTAAACTTACCCACTTCCACGACGGTTTCCTTAATTTTCCGGAAAACGGATTTTTTTTCGTTTGTTTTTACTAGAATTTTCTACAGATACTTCTCACACTTTGTAGATAGCAATTGTATTGAAATTTAAAGTTTTTTATTTTTTTGGCCGGGGCGAGAGAGGTTTCGGATGAATTCATACGAGTAGATTGCTTCTTCAGATCTTTCATAAAAACATTTTTCTAAAAATTTAAGCAAATAACTTTCATAAGGTGCGAAAATTACGATTGTTTTGGAATGTGAAAAAAAGTTGGTGGGTGCGCGCGCACACGCAGTCTACAAAATGAAACTCGAAATCTTGCAAAAATGTGAGGTGTTTTAGAATGAAAGTGTGCGAATCGGCCACTTTTTTTCTCCACCTTAAATTCTGATTTAATCAGATTCTACACTATCCGAAAAGTACTTGTAGCAATTTTCAGGAAAACTGTTCGCTTTCTGAAAGTTGGAAAGGGAACAAAATTTAGGTGTACACTTGTAAAGATGGGTCGGAAGTTGATTACATGGACCTCAGCGATCAACTGGTACTTTTTATCAATCCTAAAAATGAGGTACACCAAAGAGTCGATCTCGGCAGCATTTGAACTCGTTAGAAATGCTAAGCATTTTGTCCGGCGCGCTCATGGTTCTGCCACCTCGCCGCCTTCGTAATAATGGTTTCAAATTTTGCCCCAAGGGCATCAATTTTAGACGAGGGGACGAGTTGATTACATCAACCCAGTGTTCAACTGGTACTTAACCCCGAAAGGATGAAAGGCGAAGTCGACTTCGGCGGAATTTGAACTCGTTATGTAGCGACGGACAGAATACCACTAAGCATTTCGTTCATAACGCTAACGATTCTTATTTCTTTATTGCCCACAAGGGGTTAAACAGAGGAGACAAACAACGTTTAAGTCGATTGGATCGACCCCTGTGCATAACTGGTACTTAATTTATCGACCTCGAAAGGATGAAAGGCAAAGTCGACCTCGGCGGAATTTGAACTCCGAACGTAAAGACAGACGAAATACCGCTAAGCATTTTGCCCGGTGTGCTAACGATTCTTATTTCTTTATTGCCCACAAGGGGCTAAACATAGAGGGGACAAACAAGGACAGACAAAGGAATTAAGTCAATTACATCGACCCCTGTGCATAACTGGTATTTAATTTATCGACCTCGAAAGGATGAAAGGCAAAGTCGACCCCGGCGGAATTTGAACTCAGAACATAAAGACTGACGAAATACCGCTAATCATTTTGCCCGGCGTGCTAATGATTCTGCCAGCTCACCACCTTAATAATAATGATGGTGGTAGTGGTTCCTGATTTGGGAATAAGGCCAGTAAATTTGAGGAGAGGGAAGGAGTTAAATCGACCCTATACTTCACTGGTACTTTAATCCTGGAGGGAGACAGGCGAAGCTGAAACTGAACGAACGCTCTGACGATTCTGCCAGTTTCCCCCACCTCCCTATTCAGCTCTAATAATATGCTTCCTTGGTTAAGTCCCTTTAATACCTTTGGATGGTTGAGTTGTTACTTTACAGATTAATTTTTTGTAATATACTTCAGTGATACTTAACTACTACCAGATCCACCTAAGCAAACTAGTTGGTCGTAATTAGCAATAAGTGGATATCTGAGAATCAAAACTAGTGTCATTAAGCCTAATTTAAAGGTGATGACAGTGATAAAACAGTCCTGTTTTTAAATCAATTCTACTTAATACCTCTGGTATATTTAGAAACACTCGATAAGCCCTAAGCCGCTTACATAGTCACGCTCCTGCTAGAAATAGCAGTAAAATCTCCTTCAAATCACATCCTATTGTCATTTTAAGACATACGACAGGATAATCACGGTGGAACGCCTTTGATCGTGGGTCTCTTGGTTCAAGAATGACCAGGGGTTAAACAACTTCCGTAAATATTACAACGGTTCCATTACTGTCACCGACCAGCCGTATGTAAATGCATGTTACCCCTATTTGCATGCATAATAGAGCTGTGACACTTCAGTCTGCTAGAAAAAGGTCAAATCTGAAGATGCAGTCTAGAAAAGGAAAGGACACATTAGATGATGTAGTCTTAGATATGCAATGCCAGAGAGAAAGACTGGTTAAAACTAGAATTATGCTTCTTGATCGTAGTTTCATTCAGTCAACAGCTTACGGGGTTTTTACACGACTACAATAGCAGTGATAGTTGTTGTTTAGCATGCCTCTACTCCGTCTTACAACCAAACAGCGACACGGGGGCTCAATTCATGGTTCTCATCAACCCGTCCTCTTAAATGAAGGGTGCACTGCTTTGGAGTAGCTCAGCGCTTCCGCGTGTGCAAACCATACAAATGTCGTGAGTTCGGCCTGCACCCGCTATTATGCCAACTTAGTGCAGGCCAGTTCCCTCAACACGCCATACTCGTCATCAAGAAGAGCACCGATGTAGCTGGCTTCTCACCACAACTGGAACTAGCTGACCTCGACCGTGGCGATGGTAAGCGCCCGACGGAATAACCCTTTTCCCCTAATCTAGGACACGACGTGTTGCGACTTGTCTGCCTCCAGCCTTGTTGCTTCGGTAGCAAACCCAGACTGCCCACTCCTTTTCATAACCAGTCGCTGTCAAGACTTCCACTGACCTCCGGACCCGCACGGCCGATTTCCTCCACAAAAGCAGAAAAGAATCCCGTGAAGCAGTGTGGTTGTTGCAGCACGTCACACGCCTTCTCCGTGGCAATGCCTTTATCTTGTCTGCGTGGCATAGATGAATCCCCACTCGGACTGAGGGAGGGAGTAGAGTGTCCCTCCATCTCTCCCTTTCATTACTTAATTCTGAATTTGCCTTCCTCGTTTCCCCCCCCCCTTCATTTAAACAGGACTGACTGAAATAAAGCTGAAGTAAAAAAAAGTGATATGAACCAGCGACCCTTCTGACAAAATTGTCCAAAACTCACCATTCGGCCAAGGCACAAAAGAGAAAGACGAGAAGAAATAGATAAATTAGTTCCTTTGAACTAACTTAACAAAAAAAAAAATTTAGAAAGTTTAAATATTTGTCTTGTTACGCACTGTTATGTCTGCAAGAGGTAAAACTTACGAGATCTAATACAGAAATCTAACAAGGCCAATAAAATATCACAACGCCAAAACAGAAACATTGATTCCATGCGGGGACCTCCAAGTAATCGCTCGGTTTGTTAGAAATAGCAGCCAAAAACAATTTACCGTCTAGTAAAAAGAGAAAAAGATAACTTTTCTGGAAAAAATTTGATTATAAGTGAACAGAGCCAGAGCTGACCTGTGGGCGAAATAACGAGCGCTCATGGGGCCTCAAGTACTGGTTGGTTACGGAACTAGTTCAACGGGAAGACTTAGATTGCTAAGTAGCTCTGTAAAGTAGAAAACGATATGAATTACTACACACACATACACGTCAATGACTCATCATATAGGCATCTCTGTCTCAAGGAACATTGCCTTGCCGTTTTAGGAGAGCTGACGTCTGTGGGAGGAGCTATGCCGGCGGGTTCTACCATACCGGATTGGTTCTCTCATTTTGGACAAACTAAAGGTGTTCCATTCTCCCAAAGCGGTTCCAGTTGATAGACCAAGTTGTGCATGGGTGATCTGACTGGAAGGCGTGGGGTTCTTCGTTGTCGGGGTGGGATGTTCTGGTCGTGGAGCCTGCAACCATGAGTCCTTCACCGACTGAGTTCCACATGTCGGCCCAGTGAGTGAGCTGCATCTCTTGGTGCCTTGTGCGCTTCTAATCCGAGGCTGGCTCTGGTTTTTCATACGACATTAGGGTGGGTCTGTGCTTGTGTGTGTGTGTGGGGGGGTCCGAGTTTGAGAATTAGGGATGGTTTTTGTGGCTGTACGGGAGGTTCCTGTTAGGTGCCAGAAGATGCAATCGGGCCCGGTTGGCGCGTTGACCAGCAGCGGCTTTGCATCAGGAGGTGTTTTTTATGATCTGGGTGAGACTAGTTGCTGGCAGTTTTATACCGGTGATGCGGTTCCTTGCGCCTCTATAGGTCACCTTAATCGATCAGGCGTTTACATCTGGAAAATGCCGCAAATCAGTATGACGAAAAATGATAAAACAAGCATGCGGCAGCCAGGCGCTGATAAACCAGTAGCCTATAAAATGTAGAAAGTAGATCAACAGAAACTCTAGGCATGCCGTGGCGAAAAGCTACCTTTCATCTGGGCAGACAACGTCTGGTTTGGTCCATTGTATTTCAGCTAACCCCTCACCGTTTTGTACTCTTCTACCGAAGTTGATTTATCCCGACTGACCCTTTGCAGGTCGAATCTCGATCGATTTGTTCTAAACTACGGTTTCTACTCTAGTTCTCAGGTGAGCAACTCCCCATTTGCCTCGCCGAGGACCCTGCCCTCACTTTCGGGGTCTTCCCTCTGACTTTGCTCTCGAACATACGACCAGAACCCTTTTGTAGATGACCTCATCTTCGAGATCCCATGCTCGTTGATCTCTGTATCATGCCCGCAACACTTTTCGGGCCCAGCCGCCTACGAGCAAAGATCTGTTTACCAATGCAGCAAATGTTGTAGAGATGGGTAACAACCTTCACTCAATAAGGTTCCACTAGTCGGTGCAGTGATTCCGGTGGCCCTGACCCATCCCCATATGAAGCCTCCATATGGCTGTAGGTCGAGCGACAGACATTGTGTTGGCGAATAAACGATTGTAATAGGGTTATTGCTAAATGTTACTTTGCCATATTAAAAAATTGGGACGGCGGGATTGTAGGTGGAGAAAATTCTACCCACCTGCTCCAAGGCCACAATAAAAGCGCTGATTTTTGCCTTGGAACAATATTACCGCTACTCAACGAATCTTTTACAAATTTAGAATAATGTAAGTACAATCCCAGGTACAAGCTCTTTTCAGGGAAAGAATTAAAAGGAAAATGTCAAGCTCTTTCCATGCCATACAACAGGATCGAACTCAGAACCTTGTGATTGCAAAACGAACTTCTTAACTCCCTCGTACGTACGCACACATACACACACAACTTGCGACAAATCCAAACAGGTAAAGAAGTGTTTCGAAGTGACTGTATCAGCAACTTGGATTTTCCTCCTCGTGTTAGGGCACCTCAGTCACCATTCATCACAAACCGATTAAACTAAAGCAGCGTGAATTGGAGTGACTTGCTCAAGGACGCAATCTGCCACTCGATGCAGGAACTTGCACCCTTATGATAATGAACCAGATACCTAACCCCGAGGCCAGATGCCCGACTTCCCTAAATGGAACGGAAAAAAATGAAAGGAACCTTCGTCAATTTCAACGATGAACGCTGCAATTATTCTATCGACCAAACTACTTCTTCACTGAATTGAAAGATAAGTGTGACAAGGCCGACCCTTTGAATCAATGACGCTATACAATCACAGAATTCCGAATAAATTTCTTTCAGAAGCCTTTGATCAACAAGAAGCCACTGTAAAAAATACTTTCTCGTAATACCATACAATAGGATCGAACTCAGAATCTAACCTCTTAATCTCCTCGTACGTACGTACACACACAACCTGTGACCAAACCGAACAATATTTTCCATCCATCACAAACCGAGCAAACTAAATCAGCGTGAATTGGGGTGACTTGCTCAAGGATGCAATCTGCCACTCGATGCAAGAACTTGCAACCTCATCGGAGCGACTTGCTCAGGGACGCTGTCTGCTACTCAAAGTAGGAACTCAACTTGAAACTTTAGATTATGAACCAGATGCCCAACACTTAGGCCACGCACCTTCCCAAAATGGAAATGCAAAACTGAAAGGAATCATTGTCAGTTTCGACAATGAACACTCCGATTATTCCATCAACCAAACTACCTATTCATTGAATTATAAGGCAAGTGGATTAGCAGGACAGTGTGACAAGGCCTACCCTTTAAATTAATGGGTTAAGCATCTTCTGCCAGAGGCCATGTAAGATTTGAACCCAAAGAACCAAAAAAAATACAAGGGATCCAGGCTAATGTTTTTAGAGTTCTGCCAAACCACTGCCATGGATTTTTTTCCCCCAAGGACCAATACAGTTTTGCTTTCTGGAGCCTCGACTTAGACCTGCAGGATTGCCTGTGGGGGGCAAATTACCTGGTTGAGGAAGAAAGGTAAGAGGCTCAGCGCCTCATCTTGTAAGGATGATTGAGTCCTTTCTTTGAACTTTGGTAAGAGGTTCAATACCGCATTGTGTTGTCGAGAAAAAGAGAATGTTTCCAGGAAGCAACAATCAGCAGGCATTGTCTGCTTCCCTCACCAACCATCTTTTCATTCCATTATCGTTTGCGTCTTTGTCCAGCCTGCAGCTACATCTTTGTAAGGCTGCATGGCCAATTTATGAAATAAAGTCAGAGTACAATGTCAATAGCAGAAAGCTGATCCTAGCTTGAAGCCCAAGGTAAGCATTATTGGGGGATAACAGGACAACTGAACGATATAACCCATCAGGATTATACCTGTAATATCAAATAGGGAGAGTTGAGATTTTGGCAGCAGATTTTATTATTTCTTCTGTTCTTGGAACAGGTGAAGAAGTCTTCCCTTTGCTTAAACTAGAAACCACTTAGAACCAGCCAGCTGTGACAAGGTATGCAGTTTACAAATGATCAGGGTTAAAATAGAAAAAAAAAAAAAAGTCCCTGCATAAACTAAGTCTTAAGACATGAAGGGAAGAAATTTAAAGAATATTCCGAAACAACTTTTGCCATACCTGTTTATTCTTAAGATAATGACAGTTATCAAACTGCTAGAAACAGCAGCCAAATCTCTCAAATCACATCCTACTACAATTTAAAAAGAAAGAAAGACAATATAGTCTCGGGGGGGACACCACTTCTGGAGAGACAGGATGGTCTGGACAATAGCCACAAGTCTATTCCTTGAGGGCCAAGCTGATAATCAGAAATATCTCCTTACACCTGGAGATAATTGTGTCCCTGTAATCTTATCTTTTGTTTGTCATTTATACTACAGCCATGTTGGGGCTGCCCTTCAATTTTTAGTCAAGGGAATCAATACCAGTTTTCACTTTTGTGGGGGAGAGGAATAGATGAACAGATTTTACACACACACACACACACACACACACACACAGAAGCTTCTTTCAGTTTCGATCTGCCATATCTACTCAAGGCTTTGGTTGGCCTGAGGCTCTAGAAGACTTGCCCAAGGTGCCATGCAATGGGACTGAACCCAGAGCCATGTGGTTTAGAAGCAAGTCTCTTACCACACAGGCACAGGATTAAAATTATATATATGGTGCCAGGACAGTGTGTGACCATATATTTGGCAACAAATCCAGTAACAGACAAACTGGGCTGGTCAGCAGTCACACCCAACCATCCATTGTACAATCTGGAATTAGTGCTGAGGTGGTGGCTGTTGAAGAGATGCCAATATTTCTACAGATGCTTAGAGAAAATAGGCCTTGTAAGGTCAGTACTAAATCATTGTCTTTCAGCAGTGTATCATCGTCATTTATCATCCGCTTTCTATGCTATCATGGGTTGGACAGTTTGACAGGAGCCAGCTCTAGACTTCTGTTTTAGCATAGTTTCTATGGCTGGATGCCCTTCCTAACACCAACCACCCAGCAGAGTGGGCCAAATGCTTTTTATGTGGCACAAGCACAGGCGAGGTCAGTCTTCACAAGGTTTTTACAGCGGGATGCCCTTCCAAATGCTAACCACTTTACAGTGTGGACTATGCTTTTTACATGGAAGTTTATTCTACAAGTTATAGACAGAAATTGAACTTTGGAGGGTTAGCCAAGCAAACAGACCCTGTGTGGGGCTAAACCAGGCAAGTGTAACTGAAGCACCACAAGTTTAACCAAAACAAACCAAAACCCCTGCAGAGAGTAACAGTTCAGATGCTGTAGGGGACAATCAGACCAGCCAAACCAAACCATTATGTGGTTAGTCCGACTCTTCAGTTAACAGTGGCTTAAATACTAGTATGTGGTATTTATTTTCAACTAAGTGGATCAGATTTAGGGGAGTTATGGGCATTGGCCACAGAAATATCAGCAAAAGATACAAAACACTCTTCAGCAGATATTCAGGCTAAATTATTGATTTAAGATTTAAATATATTCGCATATTACATAGATTAAACAAATTACACAAACATCAATAGTTGGGTTGGAAAGGGAAAGTCAACATCAAGGATTTAAGACCAGGCTGAGAAGTTTGTAGAAAAGGGCATTCTACTCTGGAGTGGCCTTCCTCCTCCGTACCAGCTCCATATAAAAATTAAAAGGTTTATATTAAAATTTTGTTGAAAATATTTGCTTCTATCTTCATGACAAGACCAGTAATTTTGAGGTAAGCAGGCAAGTCAATGACTGACCCCAATACTTCACTGGGACTATTTTAATCAACGCCGTCTTCTCCATCTACAGTACTATTCATTTACTGCCCACAAGGGGCTAAACATAGAGGGGACAAACAAAGTGATTAAGTCGATTACATCGACCCCAGTGCATAACTGGTACTTAATTTATCGACTACGAAAGGATGAAAGGGAAAGTTGACCTCGGCGAAATTTGAACCCAGAACGTGACGACAGACGAAATACCGCTAAGCATTTCGCCCAGTGCACTAACGTTTCTGCCAGCTCCATCTACTGTACAGCTTGGACTTGGTGCCTTCCAACTTCCACCAGTGCGCTATTCGATCTTCTTTAATAAATTGGTGAAAATCTTACTCCACCACATCAAACTTAAGATCCATAATAGCCTCTCTAAATAGACAAACTCCAACATCAGACTGCTACACACCCAAATCCTGACACTGGGTATGCCAAGACAATGTGCGACCACAAAATTGAAAAATCAAGCAACAGGCAAACTGGGCTGGTCAGCTGTCTCCATCTACTGTCCCACTTGGTGCCATCCAACGTCCACCAGTCCAATGATAGAATATTTGGAGATGACCAATGACAAATGGTGACAGGGTGAGAAGAGATGAGTAGAGCAGGGGAGGTGTTGCACCTACACTGAACCTAACTTTACTGGCAACGAACTCGCTCGAATGTCTTTTCACGTGCTACTGAGTCAAGGGACCAGCATAGCGAACATATAGAAGAGGGTTTTCAAACGAATAAGTGATTATGGATTTAAAGTAAGGGAGGATAAATGTGAATTTTGTTTTTACCAAAATAAAGTACTTAGGACAGGTGATCGATGAAAAAGGACGAAGACCAGACCCTTCTAGGATTGACACGATAAAATAAAATGCCTGCTCCCACTAACAAAACAACACTACAAGCATTTTTAGGTTTGGCAAGTTATTACCAGTTGTACATACCTAAAATGTATGAGCCAAGAGTTCCATTGAACAAATTACAAAAGGACATGAAATGGAGCTGAACAAACGAATGTCAGAAATCATTTGAGGAACTAAAAAAGCGGTTAACTTCCGAGTTATCATTAACTCATTGTACTAATAATCACTCTTATGGAAACCTATAACCAGTAACATTACTCTTTGCAAATACAAGATCTAAATAAACCGTTGTCCCACAAAGGTAAGATTACTTGGCTACTAGGACAATCATTTGAGACGGTCAGTTTGAAGTGTCTGTCAATTCTGTGCCATAGATCTGTTCAAGCAAAGCCAACAAGCTCAAGATATATTTCATAAATATTAGACCAAGACTTTACTAGTAGCCACTGCATCTACATGGCATAACTACATGATGGTGCAGCAATGAGTCCAGTAACAAATCTTAAATGCAAGGACAAAGTATTGCTGCAGCCACCATACTACTGATATATTTGGGGGCAGATGTGCTAACTACAACTGATAGCAAACAATATCTTTACATGCCACCCACTAAAGCAGCAGCTTGTTCTGCTGGATATAGAGGCCAACACTCCCTACAATCATATGCTAGTGTCTCTAAAAACAAGATATTGTATGATGTAGTCCTAGACATATTTCTAAAAAAGACAGGGTCAGAGATAAAATACTTTTGATCCTAGATCTGATAATGGAAGACTCCAGACTAAAACAACCCAGCCATAAAATTTGAGAGCAAGCATTCAAATATTTTGTACACAACGACAAATCTTTGCAAATCTCTACAGAGTAAGGGACAAGCCATTAATGTATCAATGAACGTTTTATCAACTTTTAAAAAATGACCAGGTAATTGTCTGGCCTTTGGTCAACCCTTAAACATGTATGATCCGATACATTTCGGCTTCAATTTTTTTTTTTAATCTTTCCTATGACAGGTAACGATGCGAAAGGATTAGCAGCTATTTCTAGTAAGATGGATGACCTTGTCAAGGATCCTTTAGATAAAAGTGATATTTACTAGTGATTTGAACTCAAAACAGAAGACTTCATAGCTAAAGCAGTTTTATATGCTTTCTACTATATTGAATTCTAATCTGAACAAAGTCCAGTATAGATTGGTTGCAGCCCCAGAAGGATAAAAAAAATCAAATTTGATTCCAGTAGGTTTTGAACTCAGAACATAAAAGATTGCAATGCAACTGCAAGGCACCTAGTCTAGTGCTGTGGTGTGATTCTGCCAACAAAATGAATGCAAGCACAATGCCATTTGTAGTAAAAATGAGGTTATCTGCCCCAGAAGGATAAGAAAAATTTAATTCTAGCAGGATTTGAACTCAGAACATAAAAGATTGCAATTAAATACTGCAAGGTCAAGTACCCCAATTCTATCAATAATAAACAGAATTTCTAATGCAAGCACAATGACATTTGTAGCAAAAATATTGTCAAGTATGCTGACTTGAAAACTTAACTGGTATTTTATTTTATAGACCCCAGAAGAAGAACAGGTAAAATTGACATTGGCATGGATTTGAACTTGAACAAATTCAAAGATTTTTTTTCTTACCGAAGAGAGTCAGGAAAAAGCATATAAGAAGGGCTGAATCAAAAACACCACATTGGAAAAACAGAATACCATTAGTTGCTAATTTCTGATTATAGACTAATTTAAATGGTGGGCCATTGCTCTGATGCTGACATTCTAGTGTACGAGAAACTTTTGTTCATAAATTAACCATCCTGAATGAAAGGGTTATCAAGGATGTTTAAATAAATCTCGTTCCATTCAATATCTAACCTGGTTATTTACATAGCATTGGCAAAGGGTAGAGTAGTTAATCAAGTCAGCTTAGGTCCATTTGACTGGTACTGTACTTAAACACAAGAAAATCAAAAGGCAAAATTGACAGAATGTGACAAGATGCAACTGAAATACTGCCTAGGCACTCCCACCAGATTACAGGACCGATTCTGACACTGTCACACTAAGAAGGGCAGAGCAAATGACATAAGCACAGGGCCTCAAATTTTGGAAGAGGGTATTGTCAAACGAACCCTAATACTGGGCTAGCGCTTTATTCAACCCCATAAGTAAATGCAAGAATTAACACCGACATGTAGGCAACTATTTCATGGCAGTGCACATTCTACCACAGGGGAAGATAGCAGAAAAACAAAAGGGGACAAGGTCATAGAAACATCCACTTTCCACAACATTTTAATGCTGGTATGGGTTGGATAGTTTGACAGGAGCTGGCAAACCCAAGGACTGTAACAAGTTCTGGTTTGTTATGATTTCCCCAACTGGATGCCTTTCCCAATACCAACCACTTTACAGAGTGTATAAGGTGCTTTTTACAACAGCTAAAACAACTTATCTAGACAGACAACACAAATGCAACATCATAATAGTCAAAAATACATGTTAGAGGCTAGTGTTGAACCTGGCAAGCTGGAAGCATGGTACAACCGAAAGAAATCTTTATTGTGACTAATTAAGCCAATTAACTGTCAGTCATAGACTACATAACAGGCTGTAAAGTATTCAATTGATAAATTACTAATGATATTAAGCTAACTTTGGAACACAGTTCAAAAACCATCCACCTCACAGCAGACACTTTGCATTAAGCAGCTGACATCCACTATTGCATCAAACCAACTCACATCGTCCCGCATGGTGCTGACTGCTGCCACTGCAAACAACCATCTGCTCACATCGTTAACCGTTGCACATAGACTTCCCGACACCAACTCTCACACATCATCTACCAGCACAGTTTGTTGCCACGTGGTCACCCACTAGCCTTCATAGTCTGCCCATACAGTAAAAGTGCACCAAACTATCCAGCCTGTGTGTTAAACAGTCAGGTGACCAAAATGAATTATTTTTCGTCTTCATTGCAAAACCAGAGAGTGGTATTCTAATTTGCTAACAAATGATCAGAAATATTCAGATAGTTTGTTTGTAACACTACCCCCACCTCCCTGTATGCTTGACCCAACAAATGCATACAACTTTTGATAAAAATTTTCAAAGCTTCTTTACTTGTAATAAATCACAGCTTCTTGTAGCAATCATTTTTCTCCCCCATTGATTCTTAATATGATTAGTCATTTCAAATTTCAATTTACAGAGAAACCATTTCCAAATTATGCACAACGATAGGCAAACAATAGAATTTTCGAAGAAAATTACACTGTCCTCTCATTAAGTAGATAGATACAATGTTAGAAAATGAATCGTTCACAGCAAACTACACAGGATGGTAGATAGTGATGTTATCTGAGTCAAAAAGAAATTGAAAACAGTAAATTGAAATAAGAAAAAAAAAAAAAAAAAAAAAAAAAAAAAAAAAAAAAAAAAAAAAAAAAGGTTTAGGTATTCATTTTACAGCCGTAGGCTGTACTGAAGATCAAATTTTCACCCCTTTTTCTGAGCCAGTCTCCCGAACATGCCATTGATGAGTGTGTCAATGCCCTCTCACAAGACAGCAACTTCTATCCCATATTTCAATTCACCACCACTACTACAGATGACTTGGCTATTTATCTGTTGTCAGCTTCCATCTCTGTCTACCATAGACTTATGGCTGACAACTTTCCCCTCCCACCAAAACCAACAATTTTCCCAATTCATGCAGCACTACAACCCAACAGAAAATACATCCTTTTCTTTCCTCACACAGGTATATACACTGAACGACTCATGGATGCTGCCTTTCACGAAGCCCATATTAATGGGCCACACTGCAAAGTTCTCCCGACCATCTCAGTTTAACTCAACTGTTCCAGCAGTTTGTTACTTGACACTGTAAATGCTATCTGAAGGAGACCAGCAATAGTTAATTCTAACAATCAAAATTACAGCCAAGAGATGAGAAGGAAATCATTTGTCTACAGATTATTGCAGGTTAATGTATTGGAGCAAGTCTTAAGGACAGTGTTAGTATTTACCATTATTAAAAATATTGATGATATCTGACCACTGACAGAAAGGAGATTATGCATGCAAGACTTTAAACCAGATTAACCAATTAGAAATATTTAGACTCACCCCAAATATTGCATTCTTTGTCATCAAAATAGCTCACAAGCCGAAAAGACATCTATGCTGTTGCATGACCTCTTGTTAGAGTCAAATCCAAAAACCACACCATAAAGCAAATTCCATGGGGTCAAACAACTGTTTTCCAGCAAGAGAAATTAACTGTAACAGTGGAAGTTTATTTAAAGTTCATAGCTATTCCTTGCAAGATTTAAGCCTCAAGTGCAGAAAGCTGGAATAAGGACTGCATGGTATTTTCTATGATGCTCTAATGATTGAATCAGCCACATCAGTGCCTTGGTCAACGCATTCCAACATAGGGTTGGTCAAAGGTTGGCTGAAGCAGGGATGTCAACAGCAGTTACTTTCAGTCAAAGACACAGAAGGCAGAGTAATTTGGTTAAGATAAAAGTGAAAAAACTGCTTGACCCAGGAGGCAAGTGTGACAAGAACTATTGGGATATTGAAACTAAGAAAGGAATCCAGCCATAAAATATCTACACCAAATAAAGAGCCAAACAAATGATGGAGCCCATTTCAAACTTATAGCAGCAGTTACATCCCCCTCAAATCATTGCACGCACACAGGGTGAGTAAGATATTCAAGGACAAATTTATGTTTCTAAACAAAAAAAACAAAAAAAAAAAAAAAAAAAAAAAAGCTATGAGGATAAAAACCTTTTCTATAAGATTATTCAAGAAAGCCACCTTCAGCTTTAACCACTGCTTCTATGAGAGATCTAAATCATCTACATGCTCGAATTAAGTGGTCTTTCAATTACTTTAAATAGAACAAAGAATTTAGTAAAATAACTTTATCATTAAGCTGGCGTTAGGAACATAAATTGTGACTAAGGTTTGGTGGTAGATTTTAATTCAAAACTTATGAAAACAAGAAATCTGTACTCAGAACCAGAGCCGGTTTGGCAACGAAAGGGTTAAATGTGTGGGGCCCAAGTTTTGAAGTAGAAGCAAGCTTGCTTTTGCGATGACCACAGGTCAAATAGCATAGATGTGATAGTTGCTACAGAGACCAAGCTGAACAAATTACAAACCTTCTTGGCTCTCCTGAATAGCTATGAGACAATCAGGTTTCCTAGCCAAACTGGAGGCAGAGGAAAGGTAGTAGTCTGGCTTTGAAAAAGCTTGGCTCTGCAGACAAGTATAATCTTTGTAGACCCAAAAGGTGGGCTGGTTGCTCTGGACTTGAAGTACAGACATAAGGGCTTCAGGTTGGTTGGTGTTTATGCATCAAGTCCTAAAAACAAAGGCTGATTTCTATCAACGCCTAGAAAATTTTCTGGTAACATCAAAGACATTAGGTGTTAGATTTTAATGCTACCCTGGATGTATGCCAGGATTGTGTTGGCTCAGTTAAGAAAAACCTATGCCTCACCGATCTGTTTAAGCGTCCCAGTGTGGACCTGGAATAATGGCAACAGGTTGTTCAGGTCTTATTTAGAATAGTTTGTACAAGAGAAGTCTAATTATCCAGTTTGTTCTGGTCTCCTACACTGATCACAAGTTAGTGATGTGTAGGATGAACATAGATAAGGTACACAGTCTTGTTTAGTTTCCAGTCGTCAGATCGTTGTCTATTATGTCTTGTGAAGCATACCGTAGTCGGATTAAGGAGTTAGTCATGAGAGCATTAACCGGCACTGTTAACTAACAGGTGGTTGTTTGCCCTCAAATGAGCTGTTAGACTTGAGTCAAATTAGATTTATTCAAAAGCTAAGTTCAGATAGGACTAGAGTAGAAAGGGACCTAGTCAAGAACTTAGGAAATGAATTAAGGTTGTGTTCCGCGACCCAAGATCAGCCTTGGACTAACACCTCAACACCAAACACGAGGGATATAGAGTTTGGGCTAAAGTACAGGCAAATTGCATGTAATTTTGTTTATGGCTGTTAGTTCAGAAACTAACATTTTTGCCATATTTTGCTTTTTTATTTCTGTAAAGGGAAGAAAGCTGTTGAGGCTTACAAAAAGATGAGTGAAGTTTAGGGTGTTGATTGCTTAACAGAATGCACATGTCAGAAATGGTTTTAAAAATTCTGTTCTGGAGATTTTTCACTCAAAGATGACCAAATCAAAGCCATAATTGAATCCGATTGTCATAACTGTGCAAGAGATTGCAGAGAGGTAAAATGTATCAGACAAGTGAAAAATCAGTGTCTTGGATTCATTAAAAACCCTCGATACTTGGTTTCCACAAATTGAAATATTTGTAATATGCATCTCAAATGCAATGAAATCGACCTATTTTTGAAATGAATTATCACTGGTAATGATAAATGGATTGTCTACAATAACAATCAAAAACAATTACGGTCCAAGCATAATGAACCAACACAAACCAAATCGAAAGCCGAATTGCATCAAAGGGAAAAAAAAAAAAGTCATGCTGTCAATTTGGTGGGGATACAAAAGGTGTGTATATTGAGCGGTTTCCAAGGAACCAAAACGATCAATTCAGATGTTTACTGTCAACAACTAATGAAACTGGAAGTAATCAAAGAAAAACAGAATTGGCAAATTGCAAAGGAATAGTGTACCATTAGGACAATGTTAGACCACACACGCCTTTGCTAACTCGTGAAAAATTATTGGAGCTCGGTTGGGAAGTGATGTCATATCCACCACACAGCCCCTGACCTTGCACCACCAGATTACCATTTATTTTGAAGTTTGCAATCTTTCAGAAGTCACCTGCAAAAATTATAGAGGATATAGAAGAGGAACTACGCAGTAAAATCAACATGAAAAATGTTAAATTTATAGAATTAGAAGACTTCATGAAAATAGTAGGATGGCGCCGGTGTATAATGGTGCCAGAGAAACAAAAAGAAATAAATTTAAGAAAGGACAACACTGTCGGAAGATAAACATGGGTATTAAAAAAAAATACCGGAGAATGAGACAAACAAGGAGCTACAGATGTACTGAAAGACCCAAGGTATAAAAGATAAAAGCTTGATTGGGAAGTTTTACCATGCTCAGCATAGTCCGACATGGAACAATTGAAAAAGCGAAGCATCTGAAAATGCTTAACCTTTTATCAATTATTCCAGTCTAAGAAGCATTTCATTCAACAATGATGTTCAGCTGAAAACATTGCTCAATAAATTCAAGTGAACAAGTTATTGAAGCAATGAAAGGATATACTGACTGACTGACTGACTTGCTAAAAAAAAATTAAAATAAATGGGGAAAAAGTTAAACAATGGGGAAAAAGTTAAACAAATGAAGGATTTGCTATTCAAATTTCACCAATGTAAGGTACAACATCAGCTAAACCTTACCGAAATCACACCCTGCTGTTTAAAATAAAAAAGAAAACCCCCTCGAAAAGACCAGAGGGTCACAAATCTGAAGCGAGCGGTTGCTCTAGGGCTGCATAACATACCTGGATCTTCAAAATTCAAGCTAC
The DNA here is from genome assembly GCF_046866305.1 of Octopus bimaculoides. Classification (NCBI taxonomy): domain Eukaryota; kingdom Metazoa; phylum Mollusca; class Cephalopoda; order Octopoda; family Octopodidae; genus Octopus; species Octopus bimaculoides. The sequence goes on from NC_142947.1 coordinate 8,765,683, forward strand.
GACGACAAAATATAAAAGCTGAAACAGTTTTTGTAGACAAACGTACTGTCAGTATTAGAAAATAAATTTATATATATCTTGCTTCACTGAGTTGACTACAGCCATGCTAGGGCACTGTCCTGAAGGGTTTTAGTGGAACAAATCAACCCTAGGATTTTTTTTTTTAAGTCAAGTACTTATTTCATTGGCAACTTTTGCTCAACCACCAAGCTATGGGGGATATAAAGACACCAACACCAGTTGTCAAACATATACGGGATGGGCGGCTTTTCAGTTTCCGTCTATCAAATCTACTTGAGGCCTTGGTTGGCCCAAGGATATAGGAGACACTTCTCCAAGGTACTACGCAATGGGACTGAATCGATAACCATGTGGTTGGGAAGCGAGCTTCTTACACAGCAACACCTGTATGCATATTTATATACTACTGAACTACAAAAACATTACACTGTAAAAGATGGTTACACACAAAATATCGAGATTATATAGATTTTATCACATTTCTAGGTGCCTGGCAGTAATTATTGAATTCATCTCTTTGGATCCAGGACACTCATCACATGACACCATGTGACACCAAACATGCTTCAGGAAATGTTTTATTAGGAAAAGACAATCTCTTAATTAGCACTTTTCGATCAATGCTATGGTAGTCTTAATAAACTGGTTTTTACTTAGTATGTGTGAGACATTTTTGTCGTTCAATATATATTAATTGTAAGACAAGATGTAACTCGTATGACCATCTGAATGAAGATGGGTTAAACAGTCCAAGTGAAAGCAGTCTGCAGCAAAATGCATGGAAAGAAGTAGCAAAGACTGATGTTAGGATACTGAATCACATAAGAGAAGTAACTGCATCAAATGGAAAGATGCAGTGTGTGTGTGTGTGTGTGTGTGTGTGTGTGTACAGGGGAGGGAGGCTGACCTAGCCAACCCATCTCAGTATGGAAAAACAGACATAAAATGATGACACTACCAACATCAAAGATACAAACTGGTGATTTGCTACATATTGTGACAATGTATTCAGTCCATTTGAAGAATGGACACATTCTATGTCTGTATCACAATGCTTCAAGCAAACTATAATACTGTTCAAATACACATGCTCCTGTGTTTTAATAGGACAACATAAAGACTTGGCATCACGAAGGGAATTCTGCCTTACAAGAGAAATAAAGTCAAATATTCTTCACTCTAGGCACAAGGCCTGAAGTTTTGGGGGAGGGGGCCAGTTGATTAGATAGATCCCAGTATGCAACTGGTACTTAATTTATCGACCGCGAAAGGATGAAAGGCAAAGTCAACCTTGGCAGAATATGAACTCAGAATGTAGCGACGGGCAAAATACTGCTAAGCATTTTGCCGAGTGTGCTAGGGTTTCTGACAGCTTGACTCCTTGAAATAAAGCCAAATATATTACATATACGGGTGAGGTACAGCTTAAAGTGCATTACACTAGGCCTTCTTTGAAAGCTTGGGGTGTATGGTCAAAGTAAAAGGAGGGACTCCTTATGATCAAGTGCCTGCTGCCCTTGTGGAAATGGGTAAATAAAAGGGTTTCCAAAGAATGTAGACACAAAAAAGTGGTTCAGCACTAGTCAGAATTAGAGTGGCTACATGTGTTGTACACGGCTAAAAAGGTAACGAAGGGAGTTGGTGAGGGGGAAGTTAAGACAGTCATGGAACCAGCAAGGCTAAACAAGGGAACACTTGCATATATCACTGATATGCTTGTAAAAAAAAAAAAAAAAAAAAAAAAAAAAAAATATAACCAAGGCGACATTTTGAACCTTGAGTATGAATCGCTAATTATTGGCACAAGGGAAATGTTCAAGGGAAGGAAACCAGGATTTAAAAATGTAGCAAATTTAAAATTATTCAATATTAGTAATTTAACTGAGTCTGTACAGAGTGCTTTGTTCAGTGCTCTTAATTCTGCCTCCAGCTAATTAGTGTATATAAAAAAAAAAAAAAAAAAAAACAACTTTTGTACAAAGTGACTAAAAAGGAGGATGATTACATGATGTGCAGTAAACTTTAGCAAAGGGATACATGCCACAAATCCATATAGTAATGGTAAAAATCAACAGAGGGGAAAAAAAAAAAAAAAAAAAAAAAGCACAAAACAGCCAAATCCACTTTCTCTAATATTAGAGACTTCTTCCTCTATGGTTTTTATTCTGAGCTGAAGGCGTTTTCCGTTTCCTGCATTTAAACTGCCTTTGTTTTTTATAAGCTGGCTTTCCTTCACATTTTCCATCTTCCAAGTCATCTTGGATATTGCACTTCCCAGGAGCTTGATACCTAGAAAAACAGAAAACACCAAACTCAATCTAAACAGACCAACTTTTAAGTCAGAGCATAACACCTTTAAAAGATACATTTTTGCTAGTTCATAACTGATGTTGCCTTTATTTGTACTACACATTAAAAGTAATGCAGACTGGCCAACATAATAGGGTAGGAGGCTATATTCATTTAGCATCTGTTTTTCATGCATGGATTGAACAGTTTGACAGGATCTTGCAATCTGCAAACTCTGCAGTCAGATTTGGAATAGTTTCTATAGTTGGATGCCTCTCCTAATGCCAACCACTACAGTTAAGTTTTTTTTACTTGTCGAAATCACTAGCGGTGAACTCGTACACCGAAAACTAAAACATTCAACAATTTTACAGTACTCCAACTCTAGCACCCAGTGTTAGGTAAACCTTACCAGACTATAGCAATAGCAACAGAAGGTGGTAGGCTAAGTTGGATATAGTTAAATATTAGCACAAGAATGAAAGCCTTAAATTCATTTAAAATAAGGAAATGTTGTCCGCTTAGACAAATGCAAAAATTGGACTTTACAATAGAATTAATACACTAAGGGGTGCTGAAAAGTTCCTGGCTTTGGGTAAAAGAAAATACAAGAGGATCAGTTAATGATTTTATTCAACATATTCCCTTTCAAGATTCATACACTTATTGCAACAGTCCCTCAGCTCTGCAAGAACTTGGCAGGTTAGACCTCTAACCAGGCCTTGTGAGATACCCATAAAGCCAGGCAATTTTCAGCACCACCTTGTGAAGAACTTTAAAAATACAAACCCTGGTTCGATAACATCAAGCTGGTCTTTCGATAACAAAATAGAGATACACGGAATGTCACGGTTTACAATTAATCTGTAAAATAAATTAGTACAAGTTGAAAAGAAATCAACCTCCTACGTATATAACACGGGGCATTCATAAATTATCTTTACGACTACATTGAAGTGTTCTGATATTTCTAATAAAACTGGGTTTGTTTTGTATCCAAGTTGCAAAAAGTGAACTTTAATTCTAAAACAAGACTCAAATGCATTAATATTTAAAAAAGCTTGCCTCCACCATAAAGTCAAGCTGCAATGGGGAAAAAAAAATTAGGGTAGAACATCTCAGTAAGGCTAGACCTTGTAGTGTAATGAATTCACAGGTAAAGCTGCACAGCCATGCCTGCATTTATCGTAAAAAAATGTTTAAAACACTATCTTAATTGCATTAAATCTAACACAAATATTACAAATTAAATTGTCAGATGCTTTAATCCAAGAGTATAACAATGAGGTAAAGATTGAACTAGCAAGACAATTAGTTGGACAAACCTCACAGTTATTGAATATAAATACAACCAACTTACTTTTCAAGTCCTTTTATCTTGGGCAGCCAAGTTTCTTTGACTCTAAAAACGAGAATTTGAAATACATTAAAACCTCACTCAAAGAATCAAACTTATTTGGCAGTGGGATACATAAAAAAATTACAGTTATAGTGCACGAAACAGCTCTAGTCAGTTTCCAAGATATTTGAGAATTTCTCATCCAACTCAATACAAGACAAGGGGAAGAATAATATCTAATAGAACAAAGAGGCTACCGTTTACCTGTGAAAGTGCTACATGCAAATTATTTTGGAACCAAAAGATGTCCATCCCCTAATACCTACTTCCAGACTTATCTCAGTAAGGATCAACAGCAATTCCCTATAACATTGTTAATACACAAACATACATTAATACTGTAGCACCATGATTTTCAAACCCAGACACTACTATTCCGACAGCATACAACCATCCAGATTTGTTCTGAAGTTACATACGAGGGGCTCCAACATACTATATTCAGAAATATGAATTACATGAATAAACAATTTACCTTTCATATGCCAGTTTGCTCAATTGATGAAGGCCCTGAAAAAAATTTAAAAGATCCCTTAATAACAAATATTAAAAATTTAATAAATTGCCTTTTATAAAAATTAAAATCTTTCTCAACCTCTATCTTGTGTTTCATAATCTCAGCACAAGTGATCGTCTTTGTGATTGCCGGACCACTCCCAGTCCAAACTATCCGTTTGGTATTGGAATTCTGCAACAATAAAAACAGATAAATTAATAGGGCTGCAAGCAAAGTTCCATCAGGATGCTTGATAGAAAACTTAAGGAAGCGGGATATAAGTAGACAATTCCAAAAATTCTTTAAAAGTCAAATCATTAGCAATGTCCATACTGCTATAGAAATGCACCATTCTAAGTTTCAATTAATCTTAATTTGGAGCAATTTAAGATACTTATTTTTCATAAGATGATACTAATAGCTTCTGGAATATCACTTAAAATTCTTACATATATGATGGAAGGTTTTATTCTAAATATAGTCATTTTAAAATAAGCAGCTGAATAGAACAACGAGGATTAGTCTTAAAACAAGTCTAGACATCTTTTAGTCCTATTTTAAAAAGGATTTCAATAAAAAACCTAAAGAATAAAATTGAGTTCCAAGCCACTTTAATAAATGGCAAACTTTTACAAAGTTCATTATTTTCCAAATTGAAACAAAACCAATGCTCTTCAATAGATATTAGGTCAAAGATGGAAATTTGACAGGGGTAGTATACTGAAGGGAAATAACTAGTAGAACTTCTAATTATACCTTAAGAAATTTGACAAACAATGAAACACTCGAGTCGACCTGATAGCAACTATAGGGTCGCTCGATATGCTAGACATAGTAATCAGGTTTTCTTTAAATCACATCCAACTTAATAGCATGTTGAAAACCAAACTCAATGATTGGAGCTGAAATATTTTTTGGCATCATTTCAGTTTGTGATCACAAATTAAAAGTGAAAATATTGCTTATCACCTTGCTCTATTTCTTTGGGTTCCAACACTTTTAGCAATGGCAAGAACACTTTCACAAAAATGTTTATTCCCCCCCCACCTCACAAACTTTTTTATAGAGGCAGGGCAATTCCATGTTTGAAAATACAGATGACTGAATAAGTTTCAAAATTTCAGAAGTATGGTAAAATACATAATAGCTAAAATAAAGCTACAAACCTGCATTTTGTTCAAAGCAAGTCCAATCAAATTACGTATCTTACTGCCATAGTGGACAGTCATTACAATATCATCTTTCTGTAATTCCAAATGGGGGCCTTTAGACTCCTCGACAGTGACAACATCTCCTTTAGTGTAGTTTTCCATATCTTGATATGGCAGAGAGCTGTTGAGAATAGGTAAAGCAACAATTTAGTTTTAAATGAGAAAAGAGAAAATCAGTTTCAGGCACTCACATGGCCGCGTGGATAAACAGCTTGCCTTGCAAGCATGTGATTTTGGATTCAGTCTCAATGCACAGTACCTTTGGCAAGTGTCTTCTATAGCCCCGAGTCAACAAATGCCTTGGTGAGTGAACTTGGTAGATGGAAACTGGAAGCCCATTTGTGTGAGCACTGAAACTGATTAATGTTGGTAAAGAATAAAAACCGGAGAGAGAGAGAGACTGAAATTATTTTTATTTCAGGTAATTTTTCAGATCAACACCAACACGTTCTTCACTAGGGTGTTAGGGTTACAGTTTTAGGGTCAGGGTTACGGTTAGGGATGGAACTCCCTAACCCAAACCGTAACCCCCTAGTGAAGATCGTGCGGGTGTTAATCTGAAAAATAACCTTATTTCCTTTTTATAGTGAGTATGTGAGACAGAAAGTGTGGTGAAGTTCTTTTGTTAGTGTGAGAGACAGGTTATGTATGTACACTTTTTACGGAAAAGGCCGATGTGATGTAAATAAACACGGGTGGGTGCTTTGGTACTGGTTATCGTAAGATCGCCTCAAAGATCTATTGCTATCACTAAACAAGTAACATCAGCTCGTCTAAGAAAGTGAGAAACAGCAGATACACGAATTCAAGATCAAATTTGAAGGGAGAAAGTCTATGAAGTGTTAAAAAAGTTCGAGCGATGAATAGTAAACAAAGGAGGCAATAGCAAAATTCTGGCATCCAACCCCCAACCCCAAGGAAACCGCCGGTTGTTCCTCAAATTATATTTTATAATCTTAAAACACTGTAGTCAGAGATAAACTTAACATGTAGTGGTCACCGTTCCATCAAGTCGGTTACCATATTCTTAAACAGGTATATTACACTTTTTTTTTAAAGCAAAACCAAGCCACTGGTTTTAAAATGCTTAGTTTACTTCCGTCACATGTCTGTGAGCGTGAAATAAAAGAATAAAGGCCACAACTTCAGAAAGTTTTAACAAGGAAAGAAAAAACTGGGTACACAAAAGAAAGCATGGAGTTTATCTTTTCCGATCCCATTTTGTTCATTCACAGCCGATATTTCACTTTACTCCGTAGCTACTAAGTATCAAGTTTCGAATGAAATACGTTCTTGTATGGTTATTTATTTGAGCTTAAACAATATTAAAGTGCTTTGAAGGATAGAAAAAAAAGTTTTCTGGACAGTTCATGCTGAAACATTAGGCTTTTCCTCCAAGCAAACCCCTGACGAGGCCCATTGTATACATCACAGAAATGAAAAACAAAACTGAAGAGTTCTTTTGACAATTTAAATATGAACCCAATGTTTAGCGTTATATATCGTCGCTAGGGAAGTTTTGAAGCTAGTGTCCAAGTAGGACAACTGGTTGCTCTCAATACCAACGGACCAGATAAGCAGGAAAGAATGCAAAGGGCATTTCAGGAAGTCCTATGTAGTTAAAGGAGCGACAAAACGATACATGTTGGTAGAGACAACTTAAGCTAAACCAAAAACTTTTGGGCGAAGGTAAAGAATACGCACACCACCCGTAAATGGAGTTTAGGCTTACGCCGAAAACTGGTGGTGTGCGTATTCTTTACCTCCGCCGTACTTTGGTAAATCTATGCTAGGCTAGAACATCACAAATATACGGTTTAACCCTTTAGCATTCATGATTTTGCTCGGTGATATTACGCGGTGTTTGCTTATTTTTAGAATAACATTAAAGCATAGGTGTGAGAGGCGGGACTTAATCGATTTGAACATAAGACAGAATATTTTTGGTCGGATATTGCCGGTGTAAATGCTAAAGAGTTAAGAGAAATGTAATAGATTATCTATGACCACAATTCGTTCTTATTTTACCGACGACAAAACATTGGAAAAAAAAAAAAAAAGTCAAATTGAACGAGCCTTTAACATCGACTGGAGATATATATTCTGTTGTGTCTGAGGGGGGGGGGGAGTCATTTTCTTTTTGTGCCTAACACACTCACCGGTAAAATTTCCACTTATTCCTGATAAAAATAAGGAATAGGTGGAAATTTTACCGGTGATTGTATTAAATTATAATCTCCAGACACAACAGAATATGCTTCAACACACGAACTCACGTAAACAATCTTGTAAACCAAATTCCAAAATATATATTATATATATAAATATAGGGAAACAAAGCAGTAAGCAGTTTATATTTGCGATACTTGTTCAATTTCTTAGTTGAAAGATATAGCTTTCAGATAAAACTCTGTACTTACCATTCAATACGTATGGCAATGTCAGATATTGTCAGAACAAAAAAAGACGCGGACCGTTGACTATTCTTCTTCTCCTTGTTCATTCCAGCCACGGAACCATAACCGAGAAACACGTGGAAGAGACAGAGGAAGTGGCTTTTATAAAGGTAGATAACTCCCATTACACACAAATATATATACACGCACGGGCACTTGGTAGTTTACTAATTCATTCTTAAATGTGTTTTAATCAGCAATTTATAATGCAATTAGAGGTGTACAAAAAAAAAAAAAAGGAGGGAGGGAGATATTAATTAAATAAATTTACTACGAAAATATTTTTACACATGCAAAATAGGAAAAAAAAATACGAGATTAATTATAATTAACAAACACTCTCAGTCAGTCGAATCCACAGACCAGGTTCGATTCTTGGTTGCAGCTATTTCGTTTCATTTCGTTTATGTCTTGTTAATAGAAATATTACAGTAAAGCTCGCAAGTTTTTAAAAATTTTATATTCATTGTAAAAATGCGTGTTTTTGTTTTATTGTTTTGAAAGATCCAGTCGACTAGTTAGTAAGGTGTTGTTTTCAAGAGTTCGCAGTCAATTGTATTCACTCCACCGCTGAACAAGACTATTTAGTCGAACCCGATCGAAGAATAAGTTAGCTTAGAGTGAAGGGACGTAGCTCGAGTGGAACTTACCAAAGTAAGGTTTATTTGGTTATATATTGTAAAACAGCCGTTATTGTGGTATGACGTCAGTGTCTGGGGAGGCTGACCGGAAGGGGAAACAGGGCAGAGGGAGCCTCGATCGGCGTTCGTGCCCTTTTCGAACGGGGCTGCGGTCAGGACAAGACGTGTTAAGCGACGGTCTAGGTTTGGGAAGGTTTGGGAGAAGCAGCTGCTATACCTGGTGTACCTTGGGTCGGGGCAAGCTTCAAGGATCGGATACCGCAAGACGGACTCGCAGTCGAGGAAAGGAAAACCGAGGTAAGGCGATTACATCTCGTACGCACACGCCACAAACTATTTCGGCGCCACATGCAGAAATTCGCCGCGATGGCAGCCACCAAGATTAGGATCGCCAGTAATGTGATCAGGTCTTTTAATGGCGAAGGAGATGTGATGGCTTGGATACGAAAAATTAGGCTCGTTGCCAAGCTGCAAGGAATAAGTGATGTGGCGAGTCTCATGGCTCTGTACTTGGAAGGGAGCGCCCTGACCCTCTACCTAGAAATGGACGAGGAGATTAAGTGCAGAGAACGTCGAACGGAGGCTGAGAGAGGCATATACGGAGAGCGAGTACGCTGCCTTCGTAAAACTAGGAACGATTAGATGGGGGGGGGGAGAATAGGTGGATGAATACGCGGCGGAAGTGCGAAGACTGGCCACGCTGGCTGGGTTTACGGAAGAAGGCCTGGACAGAGCGGCGCGGCTGGCGTTTGTAAATGGATTCCCCGACGACGTAGGGATCCGATTACAGCAGTTGCCTGGCGGGAGGAAGATGGCGCTCAGCGAGCTAGTAGCGCAAGCTCACGTGTTGACACAGCACGTCGGAAGGAAGCCGATAGCGATGGCGGCGACAGAGGCACGTTCCGACAAACGACAGCCTGAGAGCGGCGTGAGGAAGCCTACCGAGCAACGACAGCGGCTGTTCTCGGGCCTGTGTTTCAAATGTCAGGGGCCGCACATGACGAGGGAATGCGCCGAATCGGGGCCCGTCTGCTATCGATGCAGGAAGACTGGGCACATCGCCCGTGATTGCAACCAAGTAGAGGCGCTGCCCGTGGTCGGAGTCGAGGTCGAGGGGAAGAAGTTCAAGGCCCTCGTGGACACGGGTTGCACGACTACCCTCGTGACACCAAGGGTGGCGAAGAAATGGGATGGGACGAGTAGCGGTCGACGGTAGAGAGATCCGTTGCAGGGGCAGCTCCAGTCTGGAGATAGCGTTACCGAGCGCGGCGCTGAGGCTACGGGTGATCGTGATCGACTATGTGATAGACGGGGTTGATGTCGTGTTGGGGATGGACGCCATCAACCGTCTTATTGGCGTTAGGATTGCAGGAGATGAGGTCACGTTCGGAAGCGTGGGGGCATCGTGCGCCGTGAGTCGGGACCGCCAGGGAGAGCAGAGCCCCGTCGAGGACAGTGCCGCTTACACCATCGAAGACAAAGATTTTCAGGCGGCGTTTGATGGTCGGAGGTGGGCGATGGAAGGACGAGCCCCCACTACTAAAGAACAGGGTGAGCTGCTACCAGCATATGTTGAAAGGTCACGCCGGCGTCGAGTTCGACGAGGAGGTAGAGAGATGGATCAAGGAAGGAGTCCTTGTCCCGTGGAAAGAGGAGGTGGTGAGTGGAGTGCTGCCTCTGATGGCAGTGGTGCAGCCGACGAAAGGAAAAGTCAGACCGGTGCTGGACTTTAGGGAACTGAACGACCATATATCGTGCCACACGGGAGGCGAGGCAACAGACGTTACGTGTGTGGAGACAGTCGACCAAGGCAGTGACGATCGTCGACTTGAAGTCAGCATATTTGCAGCTCTGTGTGAGTGACAAGCTGTGGCGATACCAGCTGGTGCGGTACAAGGGCTGGATGTACTGTTTAACCAGGCTGGGTTTCGGGCTGAATTCCGCTCCGAAAATTATGGCGATGGTGCTCAAGTCTGTCCTAGGGAAAGAGGAGAGAATAAGGAAGGCCACCAGTTCCTACATCGACAACATTTTGGTTGACGAGACTGTAGTGCCAGCCACCGAGGTAGTGAGACACCTGGAGAGGTTCGGGCTGATTGCGAAGCCGCCTGAGTCGATGGTGGGGGGAGCTGCGCTGGGGCTGAAGCTACAAAAAGGGCAGATCGGGCGAGCTGGTGTTCCGGAGAGGAAACGAGATCCCAGAGCTGAGTTCCAGCGTCAGCAGGAGAGAGTTGTTCTCGGTTTGTGGGAAGTTGATCGGACACTATCCGATCGCTCGTTGGTTGCGCATTGCATGTAGTTACATCAAGAGATGAGCAGAGGGGGAGAGTTGGAGTGACAAGGTAGGAGAGGTGATGATGCGGGAAATCCTGGAGAGAACGAGAGCGGAAGACCCGGTCAGAGGAAACTGGTATGTGCCCAAGACGGAGTGCGGGACGGTTTGGTGTGATGCTAGCAGTTTAGCAATAGGGGTTGTGTTGGAGATCGAAGGTGCTGAGGTGGAGGATGCGGCCTGGCTACGGAAAGTGGACGACTTCAACCACATCAATGTCGCCGAACTAGATGCGGTGCTGAAAGGGGTGAACCTGGCCCTGAGATGGGGACTGTGCTCGATCGAGATCTGGACGGATTCGGCCACCGTGGTCGGCTGGGTAGGAACAGTAATTACCAGCGAGAAGAGAGTCTGGACGAAAGGTGCCGCGGAGATGTTGGTGAAACGCCGCCTAGGAGTTCTGGGAGAGCTGATCGCCGAGTTTGGACTGAAGCTGACCGTGGTTTTCGTGCCTTCGGAAAGAAACAGGGCGGACGCACTGACCAGGGTGAAAAAGGCGTGGCTGGAGGAACCGGAGGAAGCAAGGAAGGGGATAGCAGCAGCGTGTCGGCTGGGTGACTCCGAACTGAAGGAGCTACATGCTATGCACCACTTGGGGGTGGATAGGACCCTGTATCTGGCAACGTTAGGAGAAACGTTAAGAAAGTGGTCGCGAAATGTGACAGATGCCAGTCCATTGACCCCGCCCCGGGTGGGCATGAGCAGGGGAACCTCTCAGTAGAGTGCAACTGGAGGAGACTGGCTGTGGATGTGACGCACTACTGTCAGGAAATGTATCTCAGCATGGTCAACTGCGGGCCGGCTGGCCATTTGGAGGGAGTTGAGGACGGGTATTGCCGATGAGATTGGCCGCATTTTGAACGGGATATTCTTGGAGAGGGGTCCTGTGGAAGAACTGCTAATGGACAACGGGGCGGCGTTTCGTTCGGAAGCGTTGGGAGAGATGCTTGACCGGTGGAAGGTGCGACGATTATTTAGAGCGGCGTATAGACCGAGTGGCAATGGAATCGTTGAGAGGCACCATCGGACGATCAAGGCCATGACTGAAAGGGGGCACATTTCGCCCCTGGAAGCGGTCTACTGGTACAATATGTCTCCCCGATCCGGACAAGCGGAAGAGTCTGTGCAGCACAGAGCGGTGTTCAAATATGAATGGAGGCATCCCTGTAAGACGCCGGAGTTCTGCGAGGAAGAGAAGGGACCCGCCGGCGTGAAAGTAGGGGAGGAAGTTTGGGTCAAGCCGCCGAAGGCACGCTGCACATCACAATGGGGCAGGGGAACAGTGACCAGTCAATTCCAGAAACAATGTCTCTGTGGATGGAATGCCGCGTCACGTGCTGAATCTGCGCAGGATTGCCACTTCGTCGGATGAAGAGTGCGATGGAGTAGGGGTGAACGTGATCTTTAAGATCAGGGTGGCGTGTGGTATGACGTCAGTGTCTGGGGAGGCTGACCGGAAGGGCGAGTCGACCGGAAGGGGAAACGGGGCTGCCGTCAGGACAAGACGTGTTAAGCGACGGTCTAGGTTTGGGAAGGTTTGGGAGAAGCAGCTGCTATACCTGGTGTACTTTGGGTCGGGGCAAGCTTCAAGGATTGGATACCGCAAGACGGACTCACAGTCGAGGAAAGGAAAACCGAGGTAAGGCGATTACATCTACTCGTACGCACACACCACAGTTAAAAAGCAAAAGCAATAAAAAACGACGGTGATTTTTTTTTTTTTTTGGTATGGAATATATAATGCAGGCGTAAATTTTGTATAATGGTTTGTTATTGAATATACGATGTCCTACCTAGTTCACCATGGCTAATAGACAGGGTATGTGGAAGGATACTTTAAGCCGTGATTAATGGACAAATCAACGCAGGACAATACATACATATATGTATATAAATATATATATTAGGTGTGTGTGTATATATATATATATATATATATATATATATATATATATATATATATATATATATATATATATATATATATATATATGGGAGAATATACAAAAAATAACAACAGACGAGGACAGGTGGTGTAAATAACAAAAGTATATATTAGTATGACGCTCGGGAATACGGAAAGTCTTTGACGTTTCGAGCTACGCTCTTCAACAGAAAGAATACGGAGACAAGGAGAAAAACACGGAGAAAAAAAATTGAATAGTGTTCAGTCAACGGTCAATCATAATAATGGACTGGCTCCTGTGCAGGTGGCACGTAAAAGGATCTTTTCTGTTTGGCTGCCAATTTTCAATCCCTTCAATTCCTGCTCAAATTGATTTCATATTTGGTGTAATGATATGGTTTTATATACTAATCACTGCTTTGAAATTCATTTTCACAATAAATCAATAAACAAAGTTATTTATTAACTTTTAAAGTTTGAAAATTTTGGGTAATTTTAGCCAATCGTAAGCCATAGAGACATTCATGCCTGTTTCCATAGTAACAAGTCAAATATGATACCTCTTTTGTCTGCAAGGTAGCATGTGTTGACAAATATATCCTCTGTGAAAGCGTGTGCATCGACACAGTGTTTTGCTGTTTGGGCCCATCTGCTGCTTGTACCCTGGTCAAGAGATGTGCTAAAAATGTCATTGCAGCTGTTACTGCTGTCGCTGCTGCTGTTGTTGTTGCACTTGTTGTTGTTTGCGTCTGTTGCATTCTTGTTCCTTTTATTGAATTTATATATATATATATATATATATATATATATATACATACACACACACCCATATATATATATAAATATATATATATATATATATGTATAAATTTAAAGAATGGAGTAAACGCATGTTATAACTGCATACTTTTATTCCGACATATGTTTCGAAGAATTACAATTTATGCGATCCATAGGAATCGGCGATGTTAAAAATGTAAACTTCTCCTCAGGGAAATGTATGGGAACCAGCTTAAACGTAAGACAGTATATATATGTTTTGCAAACAACTTGCACATGTAAGTGCTACCAGTCGAGAGCTTCACATACCGGAAGCCAGCAAGTGCATGGGGTCATCAGGAGAGAATGCGTGCCATTTCGGACCCTACCTCCCAATGGCATCAATGCACACTGGCTGCCCCCACTTGCTAGACCAATTATATATGTGTGTATATATATATATAGATATATATTAGATTTTGTCCCTAATATTATTATATATATATATATATATATATATATATATGGAAATGTGCTGTGCGTGAGAAGACCCGGCAAGCCAAGTGAGATCGTTGCCAGGGCCCCTGGACTGGCTCTTGTGCGGGTGACACATAAGATGTACCATCCTGAGCATGACCGTTGCCAGTACCGCGTGACTGGCCTTGTAGGGTTTTCGAGCGAGATCATTGCCAGTGCCCCTGGACTGGCTCTTGTGCGGGTGGCACATAAAAGACACCATTTCGAGCGTGGCCGTTTTCGTGCGGGTGACACGTAAAAGCACCCACTACACTCTCTGAGTGGTTGGCATTAGGAAGGGCATCCAGCTGTAGAAACTCTGCCAAATTAGATTGGAGCCTGGTGTTGCCATCCGGTTTCACCAGTCCTCAGTCAGGTCGTCCAACCCATGCTAGCATGGAAAGCGGACGTTAAACGATGATGATATATATGGGATGGGGAAGAGAGATAAAAACTGAACACACCAAAGCAAGCAATGAAATTATTTTTATTCACATATAATGTAGGGTATATAAAGATCATGTATGCAAAAATATATTCATAAATACATGTGTATGTGCATGTTTGCATGTGTGTGTGTGTGTGTTTGTGTGTGTGTGTGTACATATATATATATATGCATTTATCGACATGTATGTGTGTGTGCTTGTGTATATATGTATATGTATGTGTGTATGTATGTATATGTGTGCACGTGCATTATTCTTCTGGATCTTTATCTTTATTTATTGCTTTGTAAGTGCCTTCGTGTACCTCTTTGCTGGCAGCCAGTAAATATTTGCTCTGCTTCTGTTTCACTGTAAGAAAATAAGAACAAACAAACACATATAGACAGCACTGTTTTGGTGAAGGCCCAACATTTCGCTCAGACAAACTATATATGGACCAAACTACAAGGAGCTCTGACAATACGACATGCTAACAATGTGTGAATATTAAGGCAGTGGTTTCCATCTGGGAATAATTCCTTTACAGATGTATTTTGTTAAGAAAGCATAATAAAGTGCAGGTGTGGCTGTGTGGTAAGAAGCTTGCTTCCCAACCACATGGTTCTGGGTTCACATGGTACCTTCTACTATAGCCTCAGGCTGACCAAGGCCTTGTGAGTGAATTTGGTTGACAGAAACTGAAAGAAGCCTGTCATATATATGCATAAATGTAACTATGTGTGTGTCTTTGTGTCTGTGTTTGCCTCCTATTACCACTTGACAACTGATGCTGGTGTCTTTATGTCTACGTAACTTAGTGGTTCAGCAAAAATGACCGATAGAGTAAGTAGCATGCTTATAAAAATAAGTACTGAGTTCAATACATTCAACTGAAAATTCTTGAAGGTGGTGCCCCAGCATGGCCGCAGTCTAGTGACTGAAACAGGTAAAAGGCAAAAAGTATACCCAGGGCTGGCTCAAGGTACCAGCAACTCAAGCAGTCACCTGAGGTGCCATGTGGCTAGGGGGTGCCAAGGAAGGCGTGACAAAAACAAGGACATTTCCATGACTGTCAGCTTGTACACGTTGAAGTTCAGCTTGCCTGGGGTGCCAGCAGCCCTAGGGCCAGCCCAGGGTATACCTCAGAACTAGACAAAGTGAAATTGTCCCAGAAGTGACCACAAAAGCAGCCACTTCTGGGGAAACTAAATTTTGTCCCGCTTTTGATCCATTGTAATTGTATGTTTAACAACATTGGACCATCATGGAGGATTTTATTGTATTATGCTACAGAGAACACTGTCATTGTCATCATCATCATCGTTGTTTAATGTCTGTTTTCCATGTTGGCATGGGTTGGATGGTTTGATTTGACAGGTGTTTGCAAGGCCAAGAACCACCCCAGGCTCCATTGTCTGTTTTAGCATGGTGTCTTCAGCTGGGTGCCCTTCTTAGCACCAACCACTTTACAAAATGTACTGGGTGCTTTTTCTGTGACTCCAACACCAGTGCTTTTTATGTAGCCCCATCATCAATAGGGCCACTGTTGTGTGTGTGTGGTGTGAAGGCATATGGTCTAATGGCTAGAGTGTTGCATTCATGATTGGGTGAAGAGGGTTTCAATTCCCAGATCAGTGCAGTGAACAAAAATACATTAAGGTAGTCTGTTTGACTGTTCTTACACCTGCCGACTTTGCTGGTCAGTTTTGCATATTTCCTCCTCATGATGTGGTTAATGAAATAAGAACCAGACAAAGCACTAGGGACAGTATAATAATCGATTATAAAGCCTCCGAAGGTGGTGCCCCAGCATGGCCACAGTCCAGGGACTGAAACCGATGAAAGATTAAAATTCATGAAACAAAATAAATTTGGTAAAAAATCCTTGGAACTGAACAGAACCTCTTTCTCTAAGGAGTTCTTTCTGGACATCTGGAAGCAGGAAATTATGGATCAAATCTCCCACTATCTCTTCACTTTCAAGTTCAGTGCGTCTGCAGAGATAAAAAAAGGGTTCTTGTTAGCATCATCATCATCATCCACATCTACCTTCTCTTCCTTCTCCTCCTCCTCATCATCATTATCATCATCATCATCTATATGTGTGTGTGTATACATATGCATATAATAACATATACTATATATACATATTATATACATACATTTACAAAACCTACATATATATACAGATATTTTCAAAATGTAACCACATGTGAATCGTTGGCAATTTTCTTCTTCCATCTTCCTTTCTATTGAACTTTCCTCTGTTTCCGAAGAAGAGCATTCGCTCGAAACATTAAATCAACTTTCTTTCCTTCCCTGAGCATCTGCTAATACTTTACATGTACCACATCCTCACATTGTTGTGTTTTTTATGTGTTTGTTCTTCGTTTTTGGATTTACAGATATATATATATATATATACGCACACATGCATATGCATACATACATACATACATATATACATACATACAACACACACTTCAGCATATTTACACACCTCAGCACACTACATCAACACAACTACTTATATTTATATATATATACATATTGTGTGTGTGTGTGTGTGTGTGTGTGCGTGCAAGTTAACTATGCTACACAACTATGCCAACACAGCTAAACACCAACAACTACATCCTATACTCACTTGTCTTCCATTTCATATGCCATGTCACAAACCTTCTCAGCCAGTTCTTGTATTTCCTTGCGAGACATGATCTCTGCAGTTTCTTCTAAGGAACTCATGATTATATCTTCAAGATAGGCATCAATGCTCACCTGGTGGACCTTGATTACCTGTTGGCAGGTAGAAAGGAAAAAATGCAATATTAGTAGTTGCAGTGGCAGTAGTGGTGGTGGTGATGGTTGTAGTAAATGCGGTGGTACGAGGGTGTGTGTGTGTGTGTGTCTGTGGGGGTGATGTGGGTGGGTGGATGGGTGGGTGTCACAGGCTTCCACGCTTCTTCTGCCTACCAAATTCACTCACAAGGCATTCATTGGTCAGCCCATGACTACAGTAGAAGATATTTGTTTAAGATACCATGCAGTGGGACTGAACCCAAAACCACTTGGTTGTGAAGTGTGAAGTGAATATCTTATCTACACAACCATTTGGTATCAAAATGGTCCAGGTTTCAATTCAGTCCGGCAGCACTGGTCAGAACAACATTTACAAATAAGTGATCTGCATGTACAATGGCTTGACCCAGAAACTTAAACAGGCCTAAAAAAATACTGAAGTTGATTAGAACTCAAAAACATAAGTGACTTTACATACGAATCTGTGTGGGTGAGGTTTTTGACAATCTTATCTATGTAGCCATCTTCATTTTTTTAAACCCCTGATCCTGCAATAAATCACGAAACAGCCCACTTACCTGCTTGAATATTTCATCTGATTCACGCCGCATTCTCTCCTCAAGTTGTCGTCTCCCACTCTCTTCTGCTTCCCTCATTCTTCGTTTGCGTTCTGCAAGAATGGAAAAGGCTTTGATCTTCCGTTCCTCTTGCATGCGAATGAGTTCTTTGCTTAAGAAGTCAAACATGTTCCCTATGGTGTGACCTTCTACTTGGCTCATGACGCTGTCTATCAAGTTTTCCTACAAAGGCAGAAGAAAGAAGAAACAAATATGGTGTGAAATTATTTCTTTTGAAGATGTGTCCAGTTTGTAAGAAGCCAACTGGAATTGGTCTCTCATAAACAAGCCTCTACATCAGAGGTTCCCAAACTTTTTCAGGTTGCCACCCCCTTAGCACCCAGGCCACATTCCTAGAGCCCCACCCTGACTAACCATCACAAACATAGACCCCTTTCTAAAGCAAATTCAAATCAACAGTATTTCACAAATAAATCTTAACCTAATCAACTCATTATTTTGTTGTTTTTACATCCATCGTCCCCTTTCGGCTGCCCCATTACCGGTCCCCACTTTTCTTCAGCCCCCCTACTTCACCCCATTTAGATCTTTCCACCACCCTCAGAGGGGCAGTATATCTACTTTAAGGAAACGCTGCTCTAACACCAGTAAAAAAAAAATGACCAGTGATGGTCATTGCAGGACTATTTTTGATCATAGATCTGATCGATCAGAGCCAACCTGGGGCTAAACAGCAGCAGCAACATCAACAACAACAACAACAACATACCTGGTGGTCATACACAAACTTCTGTCTTTGCAAGTTTAGCGTAGCTTCCCGTTGTAGGTCTTTGATCCGCTGTTTGTCTTCTTGGAGGGCGTGTGTTGACTGTAGCTCCATGATCAAGTCAATTCGTTCATTTTTACCATCCATCATCTGAAAATAGTCATAGCCATATGAACATCTGCTAGAAATAGCAGCCAAATTTTTCTCAGTTCTTTCCCTACTGTCTTTGAAATGAAAAGTAATAGAATAAAAGAACTACAGAACCGTAAAGAATGCTGGTGGGTTTTTGTCAAAATGGGTTGAGACATCATCACACAAAACTATTTCCCCACCCAGCAAACACCTCTGGATAATACGAAGAGTTCTGGTTGCAGCCACTTACCATTTTGTGGGTAGCCCTCCCTCTTAGTAATTGCTGCAGGAAGATAACGGCCAGCTCTCTGTCTTCATCTTGCTGGAAAATAACGAAGAAGGAACTAAAAACAGCATCCGTAAGGGAAACACCTACGATTACTTATTTAAATTTTTTTATGTCATCAAAAACAAACCAAAACAATTATTTTAGTAACCTTCAGAAATTCCATAAATTTGCTTGAAATAACAGCCAAATTCCTACCTAAATTTCTACCCTTGTACCACTTAAGACATCACTCTTATCTACATGGTATCCACAAAGTCTGGGTACATGGGGATTAACACATACTTTAAGAAATTATTATTTCTTATATTTAATTGTTTATGTTATGATTTTATTTACTCCGTGTACTCAGACTTTGTGGACACCCTGTATAATAATAAACGTGAAATTCTGTACGTCTGGGATCCTTGTATCTCGGTCTACTTTTGCTCTACATAGACATATTTTACCTTTTTGGAATCAAGATGATCTTGGGATTGAAACTCTGCCCTTCATTTGGTTCTTCAACATCCAGCACTGGGATCTGATTTAAAAGCATTTGGGTTGCTATTTCTAGCAGGTAAAGTTTGGCTGATTCATGCCATCTTGGTGGCGTTTGTCAAATTGACGTCAGAGATCAAGGGGGCAATAAGTGATATTTACTTCATTAACTTTACGTCGAGATAAGAACTTTAGGACAAATTGGCCAACAGTTGGAATTCAACTTGGGACTGGAACAATAGAATGATTGCATTCCAGAATTAATTCTCATCAGTCCTTAACCTCTGATCAAACACCACCAGGGCATATAGTCATTATAGACATATTATAGTCATGCTATTTAGCTCACTTTAATTTTAGGCTACAGACTCAATTAGCACCCTGTAGGAGCTAGCCTTAAAGTCCGCATGGAATGCAGTTTTTAAGTTGTTAAGTAATGAAGGATATATTCAAGATGTACTGAGGTGTATTCAGGCAATGATGAACGATGTAGGTAGTTGATCTTCAAAAAGCAACAGCCAAATAACTCATTGATTAGATAACACCCTACCATTTTAAAGAAGGAAGGGCCCCCCCCACCTCCTTATATTATATCATCTCAGATGTACACCCATGTTTGAATAAAAGGACAAAGTGGGCATGAACAGAACTACTACTACTACTACTACTACTACCACAACCCCACCCCACCCCACCACAACCAATACTTCTATTACTACAACAACAGCAGCTACAACAACCATTTCCACGATTGCCACAAACAGTCATCCATTACTAACCTTCCTTATTGGTATAACCGAGGGGGTGGCTGGCCGTGGGGGTGGTTTAATCACTTTCTGCAAGTACTTCAATGGTTTCTTCACCGGCTTTCCTTGTGTCTTTGCAGCTTTCAGTTTCTGAAGAGGCAGAAGAGGAGTGAGCTGAGACATTCATCCAGTTTCTCAGACTATAATGCGTCTGCGTGCAGTGTGTGTGTGTGTGTGTGTGTGTGCATCTGTATCATTGAACTTTCATCATCATTATCATCATCAACGTTGTCATCATGCATGCTTACATATATATATATATATATATATATATACATATATACATATATATATACATATATATATATATATGTATATGCATACATATATGTATATATATATATATATATATATATATATATATATATATATGCATGCATACATACATGCATGTATGTATAATTATACAAGCCTTAATTAAAGAGTTCATTACACATCTCACCTCGTGTATCTCTTCTAGGTAAAATTCTCGTTTGTACCTTCGTTTCACATAAGTTCCAATCTTCTTGTTTTTTTCTGTTGGAATTTTGATCACAGGGTGGGTGACATGTATGGGGAGTGAGGATTCCAGCTCCAGTAGACCTGAAGAATATTGATAAATTATTATTTATATTTACATCATTATTATTATTATTATAATTGTGTTTTGCCTGAGCTTTAATTTATACATGCTGCTGCATCCAAGTCTTAACTGGAGACATCAAGGGACAACGAATTTGTGTCTCTGAAGAAACGCAAAATTTTGTCTGTCTGTCTGTCTGGGACCCCTGTATATCAGTCTACATTTGCTCTACATAGACATATTATACCTTTTTGGAATCAGGATGATCCTGGGATTGAAACTCTGCCCTTCATTTGGTTCTTGAACATCCAGCATTGGGATCTGATTTTAAAGCATTTGGGTTGCTAATTCTAGCATGTAAAGTTTGGCTGCTTCATGTCATCTTGGCTGGCATCACACACATACATACACACTTATATACGTACACACACATACATACATACATACATACATACATACATACACACACACATACATACATACATACATACATACATACATATATATATATACATACATTCACACTTGTCTGATAGTTTATCAACTCCTAAAAGTATCTTGACAACAAGAAACCTTTCAATTTGAATATTAAATACATCTGACTTACCATCGTAGGTGGACAGGTAGGAACTATTCACAATATACTTGTCCTGCATCTCATCGGGGTACACTCCGTTACGTGTCAATGGAGCAAAACAGTTTGAGCCATAATCCGCATAGTCTCTGATGATGTCACGTCTTTGATATTTTTTGCCGACTTGCGTTGTTCTCTTTTGTAGTTTTCTAAGGTCTGTTGGGGGAGAAAGTTACATGGAAAACGTGTCATTGACATTTTTACAAATAATACATTTCTAAATCTCTCAGAGAGATTTATGCAGTAGTGATACGGTGAAGTGGTTGTATGCTGTCAACTTAACGTGACAGTCCCCTGAAGGTAATAATACTACTGTTGGTTAGACCTAGGAAGCTGCACTGCTTTCTGTTGCCCTTGACACAATTCCTGTGTCCTTATGTTTACAAGGGGGAGACAAGCACCTCCACCCAGCTAAGCCTGCATCTAGAGACATGTTTATATCTCCGGTAACTTAGTGGTTCAGCATAAGAGAATGATAAAATAAGTACTGCGGTTGAGTTGTTGAATTAAAACCCTTCAAGGCAATGCTCCAGCATGGTCGCAGTTCCATGACTGAAACATCTAAACAATATAAACTAAAAGACAAAGTGGAAATACCTTTGACGTGATCCAGCCTAATTTTTCGGAATAATTTCTTCTTTTGTTTCTGTTTCGCTGCCCTGTAATATCAAAGACAGAGAGAAAACAAGGCTTTAATTTAGATAAGCCAACGAGGGAATTTCTATGCAGTCATTTGAGTTGCTAGAAATAGAAGTCAAATCTCCCTAAAAATACACCCTATTGTAAGAAAAAAATGCACGGGTGCATTAGATAACATTATATGGTTTTAGATACCTGTTAAATATATTACAAGGTCATGGGTGGAGTGTGTTTGATCATTAAATGGCATTTATTTATTTGCATATCTCCGTATATGTATGTGTGTGTGTGAATGAGAAGAGAAGGAGAAAGACAAAGAGAAGGTTGAGCATTTCATATTGGAAGCCAGGGAAACAGATCTATAATAGAGATATACAGAGAAAAATATGGGAAGACAGACAAAGGAAACGTTAGAGCAATTGTAAAGAAAAAAAAAGAAGACTTTTCCCATACCAGATTTTATCAAGTCTTTTCTTGTTGATATCTTGCTGTTTCTCCTCTCTTTCCTTTAACAGTTTCTTCAGAACTTCCAGATGTTTGCCCTGAAGTCTGGCAACCAATGTGAAAAGTTTAGTGAATGATTATCAACAACATTGATGAAACGGACAGCGTTAATGTTCTATCAACTTTATGAGATGCGTAAGGATATTGTATCTGCAGATTCATTATTTAAGCAGAATGGTATACATATAATTTTCCTGTACCTTGTGTGTGAGTTCCAAGGATGTTTATGATTGGTCATTCCAAGCACAGAATCTTGTAAACAGTGTTATTCGATTGAGGGATTTGTTTTTTTGAAGTGACTTAAAAGATGGGAATGTGTTTGTAAGGTCAGCATTACCTGACACCTTTGGGTCTTCTTGACACCAATACCTCTCATACCCTCGATGTATATATGTGTGTGTATGTATGTGTGTGTGTGAATGAAGAAGTTGGTGTTTGTCTCCATTTTGGATTATATATACACACAGACATACATACATATGTACAAAGAGAGGAAAAGTGAGAAAGCCTGTAGGAAGATAGACAGATAGAGAAGCAGAAAAAAGGTGAAAGCAAGAGAGAAAGAGGCTGGCAAGTGATAGAACAGAGATGATAGATCTTTTATGGAAAAAAAAAAAAGAAAAACAAACATCAAAAGGTCTCCTTGAGCCATTAAACAAAGACCCCAAAATATTAAAAGCAGCCAATATGATGTAAGTCTGGATTTCAAATCACAGCAAAAAAAACAAAAGAAAGAATAATTTAAGGGTTTGTTTGCTTACACTTCAATGGCTTTCTCTCGGATGAGCCATTCCTTGAGCTCCATAGCTTCCATCATCTTCCTTCGTTTCTCAATTTGGGTTGGATCGCTTAGAGAGGGCAAATTCTTCTCCCATTCTCGTTTTGCACGTGCCCTTTCTATCATTTCAACTTCGGCAAGTCCTGCTGGTAGGCCCTGATCTAAATAGATGCAGAAATATGCTAATGACAGTTAATAGTTGAGAAATTGCCAGCACAGATTTCGCTTACAATGATGGGTGGTCCGGTTGGTCAGATCAATGGAACATTCTGCTCATGAAAATAACATGCATGTGACTGAGTATCTCACAGATGCACATACCCTTAATGTAGTTCTCAGGGAGATTAAGTGTGAAACAAAATGTGACAAGTCAGGCCCTTTGAATTTCAGGTACAACTCATTTTTGCAAGCTGAGTAGAGAGAAGCAACATGAAATAAAGTATCTTGCTCAAGGGCATAAAGCACCACTGGGTATTGAACTCATGGCCTCGTGATCATAAGCCGAATATCCAAACCACTAAGCCACGTGTGAAATAAAAGTAGAACAAATATTTGTTCCCAGTTTGTCTGTAGATGTTTATCTTAGTTAATCTACATGTGAAGGCAATGTGGCCAAGTGGTTTAGGTGGTTGCACTCGCAATTGCAAGATCACGGTTTCACTTTCTAGTCCAGGTGGTCTCTTGAGTTCTTGAGCAAAATGTGTTGTTTCATGTTACTCTAGTCCACTCAGCTGTAAATAAGTGTCATCATCATCATCATCATCATCATCGTTTAACGTCCACTTTCCATGCTAGCATGGGTTGGACGATTTTGCTTTCGCTTGCCCCAACAGGCCTTCGCAAGCCGAGTTTCGTGTCCAAGCTATTTACCACACAGCCACTCCTGTACCTGTGGGAAATGAAAAATTATTATTGCAACATAGTAGTGGAGATTTGTGCACTGAAAAACCTCACTTACCCCAGCACAGTGTAGCCAAAGTGAGGATTTCCGGCTGTGATCCAGGTCTAACCACATATTCAGGGCTGTAGGGATCAGTTTGCACATCAGCATCACGATAATCGGTTTGCACTTGAACATGTTTTGCCATGGGGGTTGCATATTTGATCTCTTCAAATTCCGACTCAGGAAGGAAGAATTTACTAGGTCTGAAAGAGATAAAATTGACTTTTGTAATATTAGCAAACTTGTTCATTTAGAAAATCTAGAGATGGAAGCAGCATTTGTACTGAGAAGTAATGTTCAGCCCCATTTAAACATGAGTGTACTGTAGGAACAGACAACACTGCTATTTCAACCCCAGGAGGATATTTCCTCCGGCTGACTATTCAGTGCACTTCACACTTGATATATATTGCAAATGGGGAGAGAACTCTCAACTAACCTAGCTCAGAGACCACCATATCATGTGACTTTGATCTTATTAGATCATTTATCAGTGGTGAATACCTGTCTGCTAGACATAGCAGTAGTCTAGCCCAGCTTGCAATATATAAAAGTCACAGTCGCTGGTTTTGCAACTAGCAAACTAGTTTGTTAAGAAAATCTATTGTAATGTAATTCATCATCATCATCGTTGTTTAACGTCCGTTTTTCCATGTGGTTAATAATTCTAGATACTATAAGCTCCATGAGTCACTGTCCAAAACCATCCTTGATGGGAGGTGTGTGGGGAAGAGAGAGCAAGGGGCTGTCGAAGACATTTGTGGATTGATGACATCAAAGAATGGACTGGAAACAAAAGCTTGGTCGAAAACATGAATACAAATTTCAGGCCTAGTGTCTTTAGTAGAAAAGATTATTATCATCATCATCACCATCATCATCATCATGATTATTATTATTATTATTATTAGTAGTAGTAGTAGTAGTAGTAGTAGTAGTAATATTCAATTCTGTAGGCTTCCAAAATTATTCTTGAGAGTGTGTGTGTGTGTGTAAGTGTGTGTGTGTGTGTATGGGCTAGCCAACTGAGATGTCAAAATAAGATAAGACAAAAGAAAGGCAAAATAATATATGGCATTCCACTCACCTGGCAGAAGTAAAGATTATTTCTGCAGTTGCAGGAAACAGAAACGGTATAAGGGGTCTGCAAAAGCAAACAGAGAAACAAACAATGAGTGCGGATGCCCTAAAATGGTTCAGAAATGGTAAGGAATTTCTAATGGAAATGGGAATCATTATCATTGCTGTCAAGGTACTTACTTATATCCCTATGTTCAATCATCCTTGAAATAAGCACCACATTCAAGGTACATATATCTCAATGTCCAGTTCAACTTGGAGTAGGTACCCTGTTCAAGGTACTTACATATTTATATCTCTATGTTCAATCATCCTTGGATTAAGTACCATATTCAGGGTACATATATCTCAATGTCTGATCCACCATGTTCGGAGTACTTATATTACTATGTTGAAGATTATGTGGTGGGTGAAAAATTACCATTCTTACCTGTGAAAGAATTTCCATCGATCAGCTCCTTGTACTTGTGGTTCTGGGTCTCTGTAAATAAGACATGAAATGCTTACATCAATAAACAAGTCTGGAAACAGTCATTTCTGGTGAATATTATGCTAGTACTGGCTGGCCCCATGCTGTCAAAAATGACAGCTAATTGTTGTATTTTATACATAAATATGGATGGTAAATCAAATTCATACGCCTGTCAATGTTATCTGGTGGTTGTCTTTTGAGATATCACATTGATCATCATTTGTTACCGAAAGAATGGTGGTTCACACATACATTCACATACTTCCTCGGTACACGCACACACATACACGCATATACTCACACAGAGTTGAAACACTATTATTTTTCTTCTCAGCGTTGAATGTTCACCATCCCGCTTCCATTGCATGCACGCACACACACACACACATACAAACATTCACATATTTCCCTTTTACATACACACACATATTACTCACAGTTTGCCATCACCCCTTCCTTCCTTATTCATCTATCACCCCCCTTCCTTCCTTATTCAGCTATCACCCCCTTCCTTTCTCATTCATATGTTGTGATGGAGAAAACACAAGAGTATTATAATAGGTAAGTAACACAGGTTTCAAACTTTGGCACAAGGTCGGCAAGTTCAAGGAGAATGGGTAAGTTGATTATATCAGTCCCTAGTTCTCAGCTGGTGCTTATTTGAAGGAAGGGAGGAGCACTCCGTTTGTTACGATGACGAGGGTCCAAGCTGATATGATCAACGGAACAGCTTGCTCGTGAAATTAACGTGCAAGTGGCTGAGCATTCCACAGACACATGTACCATGAACGTAGTTCTCAGGGAGGTTCAGCGTGACACAGAGTGTGACAAGGCTGGCCCTTTGAAATACAGGTACAACTAATTTCTGCCAGCTGAGTGGACTGGAGTAATGTGAAATAAAGTGTCTTGCTCAAGGACACAACGCATCGCCGGGAATTGAACTCACGACCTTACTATCATAAGCCGAATGCCCTAACTACTAAGCCACATGCTTTTGGTGCTTATTTAATCAACCCTGAAAGGGACGAAAGGTATTTGAACCCGGAATACTGCTAAACATTTTTCCCATTGCACTAATTAATCTACCAGCTCTTTGCCTTAATTATGCTCGTATAATAATGACAATTATAATAACGATAATGAAATAAATGAAAATTTACCTGTTCTGGATACCACTCCACTGCCTCGGTATAAATAGAGGGATTGGGTCCATTGTTTCATACTGTATCGTGCGATGTGGATAGTGACGCATCTCGCTGTACATATTAGGGAAGTTTGGTACGGATTTCTGCCAAATACGAAACAAACAAAATATATGCTCCTGTGTGTCTGAGTTTATATTTGTTTACACGCAAGCACTCAAGCATCCACACACTCGTACACACACACACACATTCACATAGACATGGACACACACACACGTGCATACACACACACACGCACTTGCACACATTCTTTTTTACTCTAGGCACAGGGCCCGAAATTTCATGGGGATGCGGGGGGGGGGGGCAGTCGATTAGACTCAGTACACAACTGGTACTTAATTCATCAACCCTGAAAGGAAGAAAAGCAAAGTCGACTTCGGCGGAATTTGAACTCAGAATGTAAAGACAAATGAAATACCACTAAGCATTTCGCCCTGTGTGCTAACATTTCTGCCAGCTCACCATCTTACACACACACACACACACATTGTAGAGTGGCTGTCCTTTTGGAAATGATAGACAAGGGTTCTGCAATTTTTTGCAGGACAACCTGTACTGTTTAGAAAATTACTATTTTCAAATCTCACAACGTGAGATATTCAGCAACAGTACTTTGGAGTAAAGATTGTTTGCCAACATAACATGGCAGTCCTGGTTTAGGATGAATGTTGCTGTAATTTAGCCCGAGGAGACATTGTCTCCAGCTGGTTGTACAACACGATCTGTGTCCTTATATGTTCGAACAAGGGAGTCTTGAGGGAATTTTGAGCTGAGTGCGGATGCTAGAAAGAATGATAAAGCTAGATGATGCCAACTAATTGTGGTGAACATATAGGGAATATCATGATGTTGTCTGCTATCGCAAACTATCTCGTCCAGCAGAAGTAAGTGCAGTTTTCATTTGCTTCAGAATGAAGTCCAGTGCTGACGGCATTTGCCATCAGTGTGTTGGGTGTCTGTGTGTATTCTGTGTAAATATACTCACCAGTTTAGAGTCTGTGAAGAAGGATTTGTACAGCGACTTCTTGTGGTCCTTCTCGCCACTGACTGTGAAAACTGGGTCTGTGGAAATGGCAGCAATAAAATCACAAATAAAATGATGATGATGACGATAATGATGATGATGATGGTGATGGTGATGATGACAGTGATGATGATGGTGGTGGTGACGTTCCTTTCCACTACAGATACAAGGAATGAAATTTTGGGGGAGAGGGGGGCACCGGTCAATTACATCGACCGCAGTCTTAAACATGTACTTATTTCCTCAAGCCCGTGTGGATGAAAGGCACATTCAAACTTGGCAAAATTTGAACCCAGAATGTAAGGATAAATGAAATGCCTGTAAGCATTTCAGCTGGTATGCTAATGTTTCTTATTTCTTTATTGCCCACAAGGGGCTACACACAGAGGGGACAAACAAGGACAGACAAACGGGTTAAGTCGATTACATCGACTCCAGTATGTAACTGGTACTTAAATTATCGACCCCGAAAGGATGAAAGGCAAAGTCGACCTCGGCGGAATTTGAACTCAGAACGTAACGGCAGACGAAATACTGCTAAGCATTTCGCCCGGCATGCTAATGTTTCTCCCAGCTTGCAGCCTTGATGATAATAATACTCTTACTTGTTTCAGTCATTTGACTGCGGCCATGCTGGAGCACCGCCTTTAGTCAAGCAAATCGACCCCAGGACGTATTCTTTGTAAGCCTAGCACTTATTTCTAGTTATTCTAGAATGGGCGTGGTGCTAACCATCATCATCATCAACAACAACAGCAGCAGTAGCTACAGCAAAGTATTGGGTTGGTGCATAATTATTGCGGCTTTTTTTCAACAAAAAACAATAGCAATATTTAACCAAAACATCTTTAAATGACGGTCTGATCGTCTGCCAAGCAAATGGAAACAGTAATTGAAATAGATGGTGAATATGCTCCGGAATAATCATTTAAAGATGCTTTTGTTACATGTTGTTATTGTTTTTGTTGAATAAAATTTGTTGTAAAAAAAAAAAAAAGCCGCAATAATTATGCACCAGCCCAATTAATACTTACCATATATATTGTCGTGCGGTCGGGCTTCTTCGGTGACCACCAGACGTTCTTTTAGTACGTGCCTCGACATTTTTGTAGGTAATGAAGTCAACGCTTTCTATATAATAATAATAATATGTTTGATGAGTGCTAACGCATGAAACTCTCCGACCTTGAATCACCCTGTTGCTTCTGTTAAATATTAATAGAAAATATATATATGTATTGTAATAGATTTATGTTTGTATGATGACTGTATGCAAGAACGTACGTATTTATCACTGGATGTGTGGTGTGTGTGTGTGTATGTTTTTTGGTAAATTCTCACTATATATATATGTTTGTGTAAGTGTGTGTATTGTCGTCGGATAGGATGCAGATGGAATACACGGAAACAGAAGAAAAAAAAGTTTATGATAGTTGCTGTGGTTACAAGACAAGGGGAAACAACTCTAATGCGACTACGACAATCGCTATCTGTAATTACGAAACCATGAGGTTTGTGAGCAACAACGTATTTTTCTCACCTTTAATCAGTGTGCCGTGCCCCGCGCCCTAGCGTGAATGTATATGCACCTATGTATGTACGTACATATTTATTTATGTATGTATGTATGTATGTATGATGGTGTATGTATGTCTCTTCTATGTTTTAACTATTATAAATCTTCCGCTGAGGAGGGAGCCGGTTTCCAACAAAGATACAAGGCTCCATCTTTGGGATGTAGTTAACAAAAACAAATTCACATTTGGAACTTGAGAAAAGTCTTGCATATTTTTGTTGTTCCACTCACAGATTGCACTTGTAATGTACGAATTAGCCGGACGATTTCTCTTTCTGAAAATCCCAGTTTATCCAGATTCTCCTTTAAGCATTTATTAACAAAACCCAGGGCTCTGATTATTAATGAATAAAGAAATCACTGCTTGAAGGGCAAAAATTGTCTGCATTCTGTCACATTCACCATGTCCGAAATTATGGTATTTGATCCGCAGGCTTGAAGTCATGTGACTGAGCTTCTTACTCCCGGGCCAAATTATCACCGACGAAGCAATTGGATGTAAAAGAATATTATTCATGTCTATCGACTCATTAGACCTGTATGACCATCACTGTCAATTACCCTGTTTCTATTTCTTTATTATCTTTTTTTTTGTGTGTGTGTGTGACCATGGACAATGGAACCTCCAATGGCTTATAAAGCCGGCAAATAACTTACACTTTTTTGTTGGAAATGTGGCATTCATTTCCATGTATTAGCCATCGAGTGTTCGTTCATTGCGTACTTTTATGTGCTTTGTGAAGCCATATCAGCTGCAAAGTCCCGTACCGCATAAGTTACATAATGGATCAGCTGTTACAAATTGTTTGTATACAACCTGAGGCCTGTCAGCGTGTTTGCATTGATTACTTCTGAGGCTAGCTCTGGAAATGCAAACTTGTCCTCATTTATCTCACTCAAAGCACACGTGTGTGTGTGTGTGTACGATAGGTTTCTTTCAGTGTCCGTCTATCAAATCCGCTCAAAAGGCTTTGGTCTGCCCGAGGCTTAAATAGAAGACACTTGCCCAAGGTGCCACGCAGTGGGACTGAATCTAGAACCACATGGTTGGGAAGCAAGCTTCATATCACACAGCTTCGCCTCCGCCTCCATTTAGTTTAGTTTGGGCAAAAACCTCATAATGCGTTCTTAAAAGACTGGAGTCGATATAATGGACTAACTCCTCCTCTCAAATTTCTGGCCTTGTGCCTTTAGTAGAAAGGATTATTGTTATTATTATTCTTTTCTGTACAAGGCCCGAAATCTTTGGGGAGGGGGGCAGTCAATTAGATCGACCCCAGTACGCAAGTGGTACTTAATTTATCGATCTCCGAAAGGATGAAAGGCAAAGTCGACCTCGGTGGAATTTGAACTCAGAACATAAAGACAGACGAAATACTGCTAAGCATTTCGCCCGGCATGTTAACGATTCTACCAGCTCACCGCTTTAGGATTATTATTATTATTATTATTAGCGAGCTGGCAGAATTGTTAACACATCAGAATCAGTAATACGCCATGCAAAATGCTTAGTGGTAATTCCATCGAGGTCTACTTTGTCTTTCATCCTTTCGGGGTCGGTAAATTAAGTACCAGTCAAATACTGGGATTCAATGTGAATAAATAAATAAATATACTCCAGTTTCAAAGATAGAATTTGAAGAAACGAATAAAGAAATCGTTACTAATTCATTATGCGTGAATTTATAGCATTTTGCCGAAGAGGCTAGAGGTTATGCGATTGAATCTCTTACTCCTGGGCCAATTTATCATCGCCATAGCAACTACAAGTAAAGGGACGTTATTCGTGTCAGCTGGCCTTGGAATTATTTCCCCTTGGATTTTTATTTAATGAGTACTCCGTCGCCGTATCTGTTGATACGTTGTGTGGCATTAATCATCATACATACACAGGTGTAGTTTCGTCTTACTTCCGATTGCGTTTGCTTCGTTCGTCCATTCTTGTTCCTGCCTGTCTGTGTGCCTGCTTCTTCCTGTTTTCTGCCAGTATCTGCAATACTCACACAGACACATATTCATACACACTCGTACACATTATTCGAGGAACTACTTTTACTTGTCAAGTCAACGAACGTCACGTGAACACCGACGAATTTCTTTTAACCTTCACTCAGAGAACACTCTGGCCTCACCGACATTTCACAGAGCTGCTGTAAAGTTGAAGAAGAAAAAGAGGAAAAAAAGGTATGGCTAGCTGCCCATCACCAACGTCCCCGACATCATCATCACCGCCAATAGCAGCATCAGATGCCAACCTGACACACAAGACCAGAGTCGTTTGCCTGGCGGACGAAGAGGACGCAGTTTCGAAGCACCGTCTTGATGCGTTGCCGTCACAGAATGCCATCGCTGGATGCCAGCCACGGGTTCGCGCCCCTCTATCGACTATAAACTACGACAGGTCAGAGTCAAAGATCGCGGAGACTACTTCTACAGCCAGACGTGAGTTGAATGTTGATTGTAGTCGCCACGATAATACTAGTAGTAGCAGCAACACCAGTAGTAGTCGTTATTGCAACAATATGAACAACAGCGCCAGTAATAACAATAATATTAATGGTGGTGGTGGTGGTGGTGGCGGCAATGATAATATTTGTAGTAGTGGTAGTGGTAGTAGTAGTAGTAGTAGTAATGGTAGAAATATTAGCAGTGTTAATGTTGCTGTCGCTGATGAATGCAGTAATAGCAGAGAAGAGATTGAGGTTTCGAGCTCAACTTTACCCGCTTCGCCATCGGTTGTTGTTGTTGTTGTCGACGAGAGAATATCAACAACAAACAGACGAGCGTTAACAGCATCAACAACAACAACCACAACAACGACGACAGCAGTTGCAGCAGCAACAACGACAGTAGCCTCAACAACAACAACAGCAGCAGCTCCATTACCAACAACAACATCGACAACAGTGGTAGCAGCAAATGAAGATAACCCAATGACGACGACGTTGGCGGCGACGACGATGACTACTACAATAGCGACTAGTTCGAGCCCATCTCGCCGTGTTAGCCCAGTTCCTTCGCTCGATCTACGAAGCCACCACGAAGATACGGTCACGCGTCGTCCACCTTCCCAGAGCGACACGAGTGCCACACCGACCACAACTCCGACGGCGGCGATAATGAGGACGCCACCGTCGCCTCGCTCGACAGTGATTCTGCCTCTGCCCAGGGTGACCGTTACCTCGCCCTCGGATCTCTGCCCGCCAAACCCCACGTCGACCGTGCAGATAGAGTCTCAGAGTCAACAGACACCGCCCTCGCCTACGCTGCCACAACATCCCAGGTCCGTGGTCATCGTTCCATTTCCTACGACCCTTTCGACGGCTACCCAGCTCAGCCTCAACACGATGGAACCACCGCCGCCGCTGCCTATGGACACGTCTGCCTTGCCACCGCCGCCTCCCTACGAAGGGTTCATCAAGGATGACGACGGCGACGGTGGGAACAATAGCGTCAACGGAATCCGCCGCACGCCCGATGGCTACGGGCTCGCTCACCTGGATAATTTACCGTCCTACGCCGTAGCCACCGACCTGCCCACCTATGAAGAGGCCGAAATAGCCAAAGCTAATGAAATGCGTGAGAATCGAGACCGGACACACGGTACCAACGGCGCGCAGGTGCCACCTACGGGCCAACAGCAACAACAACAGCAGCAGCACATGAATTACCCCGAAGACGAAAGAGTTCCGAGTTATGATCCCTATCACCTGACCGGGGTGTCTCTCGGCACCGACTGGATCTTCCTCTGTACGTTTGCCATCTCATTCTTGTTTAACTGGCTCGGCTTCCTCATCTCCCTGTGTATCACCAACACGGTAGCTGGTCGTTGTGGTGCTCTGTCCGGTCTTGGTTTGTCACTGGTCAAGTGGGTGGTGATAATGAAACACAACACGATGGCCCAGGGCTTCATGCAAGGTGATTCCTGGGTCTGGTGGATCCTCATGATCTGTGGTTTTCTCCTGTTCCTCAGAGGATGTATTCAATACGTCAACATGAAATATGAATGGAGAAGGATTTTCGTCCGACTTCAACAAATGTATTTTTCCTGAATAACCTTCACCTCGCCCTCGTCCCAAAAATTCAAAATAGAAGGGAAAAAAATCATTTATATATATATATATATATATATTGTCGTCTGGGGAGAGTCATACTGCTTTAATATCTAACACACTCGCTGGTTCAGTTTCCACTCATTTATTATTTATATTTTTTTCGCTGCTTATGCAACTATCCATTGACAAGGTTGCAAAAGCAACGAAAATCTTGGAAAGGTAAAAATATAAATAATAGACGGGTGGAAATTGAACCGGTGAGTGCGTTAGATATTAAGGCGGTATGACTTTCTTCCCAGACACAACAGATTTTGTTTCAACTCACGAATTCACATCAAGAATCTCGCAAACCAGATACAAAAAAGAAATTATATATATATATATAACACAAGAACATTTTGGGGACAGCAGACTGTAACACAAACAATACTGATTGATTCATTAATTAATTATCAAGCTGTGGGGTAATAATAATTTATTTCATTTGTTTACCTTCGTTGTTTAATTTTTTTTTTTTTAAATATTTTTGTTTTGACATTGTTGATTGGAACAAAGAAGAAACAACAGCACACATTAACCTTTCACCTTTCTACAATTGAATTTTGCACTACTTAATACTGTGTTCTAACATGATTATCAAATTATTATTATTATTATTATTATTATTATTATTATTATTATTATTATTATTATTATTGTTATTATTGTTGTTGTTGTTGTTGTTATTCGCGTACTTGGGATTTGATATAATTCAACTATACCTTTCCCCCCGCCTCACCCGAAATTTGAGTTTTTGTGTCTGTTAGAAAAATCATCAACAACAACAACAACAAACCAAACAAAACAATATTATCAATCGTTAGGGCGTCGAACAAAATGCCTTGTGGTGTTTAGTTACGGTTATTTACGCTCTGAGTTCAAATTTTACCTAGTCGACTTTTGACTTTTGACTTTCATCCTTTCCGGGGGTCAAGGAAATAAGTATCAAGTCAAGTGCTGGGGGTCGACAGTGTCGACTAACACTCCCTTCTCTGAAAAACTACTGGCCCTGCGCCAAAATTTTAAACCATTATTATTATTATTATTATTATTATTATTATTATTATTATCATATACGAGATACGGTAGTGTGTTGGACTTAATGCTTGTTTTTTGTCATTCTTTTTGTCTCTGTGCATTCTCAGTTTAAAACGAGAAAAAAAAAAGAACTGAGGCTCAATTTTATCTTTAATTCATTTTTAATACCCCCCCCCCCTCGCTCCGCCCTTACCCCCCCCCCTCGCTCCGCCCTTACCCTGCCGTTTCGTGGGTCGAGAAAATAAGAATAACATCATTTCAGTGAAATACATCTATCCCCCCCCACATACATACCCCCCCCCCCCCCGATAATTTGTAACCTTGGCTGAGGCGTTATACAAAAAAAAAAAAAATGCCTTATGGTGTTTTAAAGATTCAAGCCATTACGTTCTGAGTTCAAATCACACAGTGGTCAACTGTGATAAAATAACGTACCAGTGAAGTACTGGTACTGGCTTCAGTTTTACCTGATGCTACAGTATCCCCTACTATTTGAGGCCTTGTTTGTGCCTGTGTTAATTATATAAACCAATGTTTGTCAGCAGGAATGGATGACCGGATGCACAACAAAAGGCACTGCAGTTACGTAATTATGTCCCTTCCTTTTCTGACTTCAAATCCTGCTGGGGTTGGCGATGGGGGATTACCTTTTTCTTTTTTTTCTCTTTTTTTTTCTCCATGTTTGGTCGATGAAATTGTCAAGTACTGGAAGAGGTGATGGGGGGGGGGGGAGAAGAGTATAGTCTACTATTATATTATATAACAATATAATAATTGACTAGACACTTCTCCTTCCCCCACTGCTCAAAAAAAAAAAAAAAAAAGAGATTGTGAACTTAGCTGAAGGAAGCGATTAATAAAAAGTCTTGCAGCAATCAACATTTGCCTCCTACCCTCTTCTTTTTTTTTTTTAATTACCCCCTACCAAATATATCAAAAAGGCAGCGAGCTGGCAAAATTGTTAGAACATCGGATAAAATACTTAGCCCCATTCCTTTCAGTTTTTTAAAATTTTCTGAGTTCAAATTCTAGCAAAGCTTACTTTGCTTTGCATTCTTTCAGGGGCAATATAAAAAAGGCAAAACAAGTCCTGAGATTGATAGTATGGGCTTCCTTCTCCCCTTAAAATTCTTGGCCTTGTGTCACGCCAGGCAAAATGCTAAGCGACATTTCGTTCATTCTTACGTTCTGATTTCAAATTCCACCGTGGTCAACTTTGCCTTTGATCCTTTCGGAGTCAATGAAATAACTACCAGTAAAACACTGGGGTCAATGCAATCGACTAGTCCCCTCCCCGCAAATTTCAGGCCTTGTGCCTTTAGTAGAAAGGATTCTTCTTCTTCTTCTTATTATTATTGTGAAGGCAGCAGGCTGGCAGAATTGTTAGCACACTGGACGGAATGTTTAGCAGTACTTCGCCCATCACTATGTTCTGAGTTCAAATTCCGCCAAGGTCGACTTTGCTTTTCATCTTTTCAGGGTCGATAAATTAAGTACCAGTGAAACACTGGGGGGGGGGGGGGGTGATGTAATCAACTTAATCCCCCTCCCCCAAGCTGCCCTTATGGAAAAAAATTTGAAATCATTATTATTATTATTATTATTATTATAAGAGTGGCAAACTGACAGAATCATTAGCATATTGGGCAAAATGCTTCGTGGGCTTTCCTTTGGCACTTTACATTCTGAGTTCAAATTTTGTCAAGGCCAACTTTGCCTTTCATCCTTTCAGGGTCAGTAAAATAAGAACCAGTTTAGCACTAGAGTTGATGTACTCAACTAACCCCCTCAAAATTTTCTGGCCTTGTGCCAAAATTTGGAAACCATTATTAAAGCACTGGACAAAATGTTTTGCAGTGTCTCAGTTTTTTTTTTAACAATTTGCATTCAAATTTCACCCTAGGTCAGCTTTGTCTTTTATCCTTTCAGGTTTTTGAAAAAATAAAATACTAGTTAAGTCCAGGGTTAGATATAAACAACTAACTCCTTCCCTTTAAAATTGCTGGCCTTGTGCCCTAAATTAAAATCAGTTATTAGCGCTAACGAGGGCAGTTAAAGCATTGGCTAAACCACATTGCAGCATTATATGTTATGCTAAAATCTTGTTGAGATAGACTCTACCTTTCATCTTTCTAGGGTTGATAGAATAAAGGAGCAGAACTGGAGTCAATGTTATCGACCATTCACCCGCCACACCCATAAGAAAAAAAATTACACAATTTCTTGGCTGGCCTTTGTTAGAAATTATTTAAGAGCTGACAGATATTTAGAGCATCATCAGGACTGTTGTTGTTGGCACTCGGTCGCTTACGACATCGAGGGTTCCAGTTGATCTGATCAACGGAACAGCCTGCTCATGAAATTAACGTGCAAGTGGCTGAGCACTCCACAGACACGTGTACCCTTAATGTAGTTCTTGGGGATATTCAGCGTGACACACAGTGTGACAAGGCTGGCCCTTTGAAATACAGGCACAACAGAAACAGGAAGTAAGGGTGAGAGAAAGTTGTGGTGGAAGAGTACAGCAGGTTTTGCCACCATCCCCTGCCGGAGCCTCGTGGAGCTTTAGGTGTTTTCGCTCAATAAACACTCACAACGCCCGGTCTGGGAATCGAAACCACGAGTCCACTGCCCTAACCACTGGGCCATTGCGCCTCCTATCATCAGGACTGGTGCCTTGTAAAATTCAATTTCTCTTTACACCAAGTGTGGGTGAAATACCTTTTTAATACCAGGGGTGAATTGCCTGTCCACAAGAACCTGTGGCAGGGTTGCATCTATGTTGGATATAATGAAATAAAAAAAATAAGAAATGATGAATATTGATGAATATTTAATGTGCCTGCGTTTGTCACACCCGCTCCCTCACCACTTGATAACCAGTGTTGGTTTGTTTATATCCCTGTAACTAAGTGGTTCACCGAAAGACACTGATAGAATGAGTACCAGACTTGGAAAGTAGCCTAAATACTGGGATCAGTACGTTTGACTACGGCAGTGCTCCAGCATGGACATGGACCAGTGATTAAAACCAGTGAAAAGGAAAAAGAAGTAAAACAAAAAAAAAACAACAAAAAAAACAAAATCAAAAGAAAAAAAGAATTCATGAAATATGCAAGGGAGACCTGTCGACCATTTCATTCCGAATTAAGAGTAAGTTGAAGTTTGTTATTTGGTTTTGCTTGGTAAATTTTGCTTTTGTGACTTGCGTTGGAGAATGAAAATTTATCCATTTCTCTGCCAAAAATATAGCTGCTTCATCAATTCCACTGTTATCAACTCAGAAGAATTTCAGATTTATTTGTACTTGAGGAAACCGGCTTAGGTTCCCCTCCATCTTACTGCTTGTACACACTATCCCATCTGTTCACCTCTGCTCCAACATCTCTACAGTCTCTCCAGGTCTATTTTCATCAATCCAGCATTGACGGTTGCAACCCTGAAGTCTTACACCCAACAGATTAAGAAGGAGAGTTTCTGGTGGTGGGGGGTCTTGGTTGTTTCATGGCTTTCCAGTGACTGAAAAGAAGACAGTTGGTGTGATTGCTTGATAGGATTGTGTTATAGGGGTTTACACAGGTCATGGTGTTCCCACCAAGCAATGTAGGCAAGTGTGTGTGTATTTTTTCTCACATATGACAAACGATATAGTCTTACTGAATTAAGATATACTGGTTGTTTCATGCTCTCTCTCTCTCTCTATATATATATGTATGTACATATGTGTGTGTATATATAAATATATATATGTGTGTATATATATATATATATATATATATATATATATAAATATACACATATGCATATGTATACACACATACACATGCATATATATACACACACACACACACATATATATATATACATAGATATACATTCATATACATATGCATATATATATATATGCATATACACACATATAAATACATATATATACATATAAATATATAAACATGTATATATAGCAAATATATATACATATAAATATATAAACATGTATATATAGCAAATATATATATATAAATATATATAGATGTATGTATAAATATACATATATATAATATATATACATTCATATATATACGTATGTATGTATATATATATATATATATATATATATATATATATATAT